>NC_048577.1:57727668-57927668 GCF_013265735.2 Oncorhynchus mykiss
GGCAGAACATGTACACGTCACGAACAGTTGTTGATGTTTGGACTGCAAGGCTCCACCCCACGTGATATTGTAAATAAGTATCAGTTCTGTTTCTAAACAAATACAGCAAAAGCAGATCAAAGATCAACCCACTGCTGTCTAGTTTTGAAATAAATGAGAGTGAAGTAGATGTTATTCATTGCTTGTATTAGTGATGATCCATCAAGGTTTGCTAATAAATGTACTGTACAGGTGGAAATTATGACAGCTACTACAAATGCATACTCTGATCAGTGCACAGACCATAAACCGTATAGGCACAGACGGAAGATGTGAAGGTTATTTTGACTGCCTTTGACAAAAGTTATCTTCAAAATTTTCCGAAACGTTGGGGGTTGAAACTCATATTTTGTAATAAAGTGTCTTCAGATAATGTAATTATAACCTTATGTTTTTACATTATTTGTAGAAAAGTAATCTAAACCTTGTTCCCGCTCTCAGTGCTCCATCTCCGGTTGCTTTCCCCTCCGGAATATTTGATCGTCTGACTTTCCGCTCCTGCGCAGTCTGTCCTGGCCTAAACACCACTTTAACTTTCGTATTTTCTTCTATCTCCCCTCCGCAAATATGTCGGAGTACAGCTCGGTACCGGCACCCGGGGCTGGAGCTCCTCTCGGCGGACATCTAGCTATCGGTAACGGTGGTGGAATAAAAAAAGATGCCTTTGCAGACGCGGTACAACGGGCCCGGCAGGTGAGACAGAAGCGGGAGGCAGTGTAGCTATGCGCGTGAGTGCCACTTGGGAAGGGGTGAAGAAAATGTGACTATTGTCTTGTTTCGTGGTTGTTAGCTTGCAAAGCTGGCTGACTATGTTTGGCGACCAATCAATACTGTTGACAGTTCTGATTATTATAGCTCTCTAGTTAACGTTATAAGTCAAGTGAATTTGAAGACCCAGTTGACGTGCCACTGCAGAAATGCCGTTATGATGTTGTTACCAATGCATGCATGCTGTTCGCCGTCTCCCAATGTTGTGTTGTTGAGAGCTGGCTGCTTCTGCTGCGTGCAAAGACAAAGTCCTGATGATGGACAAGCAGGCTTCGAGCCCTCAGCGTGTCTGTGTTTTTGAGTGCATTCCCAACAAAGTATATATCCTCAGCTAGCCAGCCAACACTGTTAAGTTTGCCCGCTTGAGTTGAATTACCATCATTCCGCTAACAAACAATTAGCATCTCATGTAATATTTGAAGTTGCTTATCAACGTTAGTTAATACCCAGGACCAGCACAAATAAATCAGACATTCTCATCATGTCATCGCTCTTTGAATATCTGTTATGTGTTCAAGTGACTTCAACTTTTGTGCATCAGATTGCTGCCAAGATTGGTGAATGTGCAGGGGTAGCCCCTATGAACAACATCAATGCACCAGACGTCTTTCCCTTCACAGCACAGAAACGACAGCTGGAGGACCCAGGTACACACACACACACACACACACTGCTGGGGACTGTGAAAGGGCCACTGCCCATGTGAACGTCTGATAACTGGAGTGTGTGCACACAGATTATTGTGAGATCAGATTCAACCTTTGTTTACTTGTTTTTTTCTTCCCACAGATCAACCTGAGAGCAAGAAAATGGCTCCACAGAGTGATGTGGACTCAGCCACAGCTCTCTGTAAGTTGCTCTTCCTCATGTCTCCTACTACCTACAAAACCTGCTCTATGTCTTACAGGAATGTCAACCCTCTCCCCTGGTCGGTGTCTGTACTGTCCGGCCCCTGTTCTGTGTCAGTACTGTTTCGCCCCTCTCCCCTGGTCGGTGTCTGTACTATCCAAACCCTCTTCGCTGGTCGGTGTCTGTACTATCCAAACCCTCTTCCCTGGTCGGTGTCTGTACTATCCAAACCCTCTTCGCTGGTCGGTGTCTGTACTATCCAAACCCTCTTCCCTGGTCGGTGTCTGTACTATCCAAACCCTCTCCCCTGGTCGGTGTCTGTACTATCCAAACCCTCTCCCCTGGTCGGTGTCTGTACTATCCAAACCCTCTTCCCTGGTCGGTGTCTGTACTATCCAAACCCTCTCCCCTGGTCGGTGTCTGTACTATCCAAACCCTCTCCCCTGGTCGGTGTCTGTACTATCCAAACCCTCTCCCCTGGTCGGTGTCTGTACTATCCAAACCCTCTCCCCTGGTCGGTGTCTGTACTATCCAAACCCTCTCCCCTGGTCGGTGTCTGTACTATCCAAACCCTCTCCCCTGGTCGGTGTCTGTACTATCCAAACCCTCTCCCCTGGTCGGTGTCTGTACTATCCAAACCCTCTCCCCTGGTCGGTGTCTGTACTATCCAAACCCTCTCCCCTGGTCGGTGTCTGTACTATCCAAACCCTCTCCCCTGGTCGGTGTCTGTACTATCCAAACCCTCTCCCCTGGTCGGTGTCTGTACTATCCAAACCCTCTCCCCTGGTCGGTGTCTGTACTATCCAAACCCTCTCCCCTGGTCGGTGTCTGTACTATCCAAACCCTCTTCCCTGGTCGGTGTCTGTACTATCCAAACCCTCTCCCCTGGTCGGTGTCTGTACTGTCCGGCCCCTCTCCCCTGGTCGGTGTCTGTACTGTCCGGCCCCTGTTCTGTGTCAGTACTGTTTCGCCCCTCTTCCTTGGTCAGTGTCTGTACTATCCAAACCCTCTCCCCTGGTCGGTGTCTGTACTATCCAAACCCTCTCCCCTGGTCGGTGTCTGTACTATCCAAACCCTCTCCCCTGGTCGGTGTCTGTACTATCCAAACCCTCTCCCCTGGTCGGTGTCTGTACTATCCAAACCCTCTCCCCTGGTCGGTGTCTGTACTATCCAAACCCTCTCCCCTGGTCGGTGTCTGTACTATCCAAACCCTCTTCGCTGGTCGGTGTCTGTACTATCCAAACCCTCTTCCCTGGTCGGTGTCTGTACTATCCAAACCCTCTCCCCTGGTCGGTGTCTGTACTGTCCGGCCCCTCTCCCCTGGTCGGTGTCTGTACCATCCGGCCACTCTCCCCTGGTTGGTGTCTGTACCATCCGGCCCCTCTCCCCTGGTCGGTGTCTGTACTGTCCGGCCCCTGTTCTGTGTCAGTACTGTTTCGCCCCTCTTCCTTGGTCAGTGTCTGTACTATCCAAACCCTCTCCCCTGGTCGGTGTCTGTACTATCCAAACCCTCTCCCCTGGTCTGTCACTGTGGGCATCACCTGTGTTTGTCTTGTCCTCATTTTTCAGTGTGTCAGTAATCTGAGCCCTGTCCTCTCTCTATATATCTCTTTCTTTCTCTCTTTCCTTTTACAGCTATCGGAGCCCAACTGGCAGCACTGGCCCAGCAGAGGTAAGTCATTAGCATAATTTAATCCATAACAATCCAAGTAGATCTCTAAAATGAAGTGAAATAGGAATAGGTGATTGGAGTTAGTTCTTCAGCAGAAGATTAATGGTGACAATATGTTGACGATTTGGATAACGAACTGTTGTGCTTGGCTTCTCTCTCCCACAGTGCCAGGCTCACAACCACCTCAGAGGAGTACAGTGTTCCTGATGGAATGGTGGGACTCAGTAAGTGCACTTTCTCCAACATGGTCACCGGATTCGTTTTTTTGTGTTCATGTGTTGAATTTGAACATTACTGGACTCATCATGAACATCAGAATCAATAAAACTAACAGCTCTCCCCTCTTCCTCTCCTCCAGTCATTGGCCGGGGCGGAGAACAGATCAACAAGATCCAGCAGGAATCAGGCTGCAAGGTTCAGATAGCCTCAGGTGAGGGACTGGCAAGTGTGGCCTTTATAGTCAATGGTTAGAACCAGAGCTATAGTTGAACTCTCTTCGTGTGTGTAATTGACTGTTGGTTGTTTTCAGACAGTGGAGGTTTACCAGAGAGGAGTGTCTCTCTCACAGGGTCCCCAGACTCCATACAGTAAGTGAGATCCTACTAGCTAATTGTGACATTTTGTATTGTTATCACAAGATGCTGTTCACCTCTAGCCACTGAATTTACACAGCGCTATCTTTATGTATGGCATATCTCTGTAGTTCCACTATTAATGTGTGCTGTTGCACTCATCAGTTGAGCTGACCCACCCCTCTCGCTCTTCCCCTCTGACTAGGAAAGCCAAGATTTTATTGGATGAGATTGTGTCTCGGGGGAGGGGCACGCCCCCCTCATCCTTCCACGAGGCGACCAATGGACAGAGTGGCTCAGGGCAGGAGATGATGATTCCCGCAGGCAAGGCTGGCCTCATCATCGGCAAGGGAGGGGAGACCATCAAACAGCTACAGGTATATACAAACAGTCAGTCGGCCTCACCAGTAGCCAGAGAAGTGTTCCACAACACATTGACGTGTGTGTTTTGAGATATTGACAGTTTCATCACAAACAGGCTGATGTGTGCAGTCATGCAAATCATTTTTTGGGTTGTTAAATCTACAGCGCAAGAAAGAAATATAAGCAGGAAAATCTCGTATCGCATTACACAAGTGTTTCATGGGCCATGTGAGTGAGAGTTGAGTGAATCATTGCCATCAGTTGGTTGAGCAGACCATGCTGTCTGTCTGCGGCGTTGACAGGAGCGAGCAGGAGTGAAGATGATCCTGATTCAGGACGCGTCTCAGGGACCCAACATGGACAAGCCCCTGCGCATCATCGGGGAGCCATACAAAGTGGAGGTAACACAAGGCCTTGCTACAATCTGCATCCCATATTGAATTGGCATGCTGTACTGCAGCTCTGCAGATGGGGGATTTGGTAGCAACTTTTGATGTGCTAATGCTGTTCTCCCTAAGGAGACTTCATAAAGTTGTTTGAATTAGAAAATGTGTCCTGTGGGTCTGCTCAGCAAGCCATGGAGTTGGTGCAGGAGATACTGAGGGAGAGGGATCAGCCTGGCTTCGGAGACAGGAACGAATATGGCTCCCGCATGGGGGGAGGTGGGGGAGCCATGGACGTAAGTGAGAGGGGGGGGTGTGTGTGGAGAGGGACTCACATTCCCCATCACAGGTTTTATTTGTATGAGAGTGAGCACCTTCCTATAGCTATCAGTCTAATCTATTTGGCGCTGTCTAACCTGCTCTCTGATTGGCTAGGTTCCAGTGCCACGACACTCTGTCGGGGTGGTGATTGGTCGCAACGGGGAGATGATCAAGAAGATTCAGAACGACGCAGGAGTTAGGATACAGTTTAAACCAGGTATATAACGTTTCATAGTCGTGTCATATGAACTACTTCTACTCGACTCATTTACACGGTTTACTCACAAGTTGTGTGGTGTCTACTAACAAGCTCTACATTCTGGTTGTGGTGTTGCACAAGTCTCAGAGGAAATGTCCTGTCGTTGCAGATGATGGCACAGGTCCTGATAAGATGGCCCACATCATGGGCCCACCAGACTGCTGTGACAATGCTGCCCAGATCATCCAGGAGCTACTGCAGAGCATCAGGGTCAGAGAGGAGGTAGGACAGGGGGTACATACCTCACACACACACACACACGTAGAGTATCTGAAAAACAGCCACTGCTCACATGCCAGCTTGGAACTGTTTACATACAAGTGTATTAGAGCTGCCATGATGCCGTGCCTTGTGGAACATACAACATTCAACACATTTAGTGAACCACTGGAACATTGTAAACAAATGGAACATTGTAAACAAATGGACTCCATAACCTAGACAAATGATAGTCCTAGAGCATTCCCATAATTCCCCATTCAGTACATTACTGTTATTAGGAGGTAAATATCCTCATTTTAAACAAACTGACTTTCTGATGTCCAGGACCAGAACTTAAATATAAATTGTATTAAGACCCTTTTCTCTCTCTCTTCCACCCTTCTTTTCTCTCTCTCTTCCACCCTCCTTTTCTCTCTCTCTTCCACCCTCCTTTTCTCTCTCTCTTCCACCCTCCTTTTCTCTCTCTCTTCCACCCTCCTTTTCTCTCTCTCTTCCACCCTCCTTTTCTCTCTCTCTTCCACCCTCCTTTTCTCTCTCTCTTCCACCCTCCTTTTCTCTCTCTCTTCCACCCTCCTTTTCTCTCTCTCTTCCACCCTCCTTTTCTCTCTCTCTTCCACCCTCCTTTTCTCTCTCTCTTCCACCCTCCTTTTCTCTCTCTCTTCCACCCTCCTTTTCTCTCTCTCTTCCACCCTCCTTTTCTCTCTCTCTTCCACCCTCCTTTTCTCTCTCTCTTCCACCCTCCTTTTCTCTCTCTCTTCCACCCTCCTTTTCTCTCTCTCTTCCACCCTCCTTTTCTCTCTCTCTTCCACCCTCCTTTTCTCTCTCTCTTCCACCCTCCCTTTCTCTCTCTCTTCCACCCTCCTTTTCTCTCTCTCTCCCACCCTCCTTTTCTCTCTCTCTCCCACCCTCCTTTTCTCTCTCTCCCACCCTCCTTTTCTCTCTCTCCCACCCTCCTTTTCTCTCTCTTCCACCCTCCTTTTCTCTCTCTCCCACCCTCCTTTTCTCTCTCTCCCACCCTCCTTTTCTCTCTCTCCCACCCTCCTTTTCTCTCTCTCTCCCACCCTCCTTTTCTCTCTCTCTCCCACCCTCCTTTTCTCTCTCTCTCCCACCCTCCTTTTCTCTCTCTCTCCCACCCTCCTTTTCTCTCTCTCTCCCATCCTCCTTTTCTCTCTCTCTCCCACCCTCCTTTTCTCTCTCTCCCACCCTCCCTTTCTCTCTCTCCCACCCTCCTTTTCTCTCTCTCTCCCACCCTCCTTTTCTCTCTCTCTCCCACCCTCCTTTTCTCTCTCTCTTCCACCCTCCTTTTCTCTCTCTCTTCCACCCTCCTTTTCTCTCTCTCTTCCACCCTCCTTTTCTCTCTCTCTTCCACCCTCCTTTTCTCTCTCTCTTCCACCCTCCTTTTCTCTCTCTCTTCCACCCTCCTTTTTTCTCTCTCTCTTCCACCCTCCTTTTTTCCCTCTCTCTTCCACCCTCTTTTTTTCCCTCTCTCTTCCACCCTCTTTTTCTCTCTCTCTTCCACCCTCCTTTTCTCTCTCTCTTCCACCCTCCTTTTCTCTCTCTCTTCCACCCTCCTTTTCTCTCTCTCCTTTTCTCTCTCTCTTCCACCCTCCTTTTCTCTCTCTTCCACCCTCCTTTTCTCTCTCTCTCCCACCCTCCTTTTCTCTCTCTCTCCCACCCTCCTTTTCTCTCTCTCTCCCACCCTCCTTTTCTCTCTCTCTCCCACCCTCCTTTTCTCTCTCTCTCCCACCCTCCTTTTCTCTCTCTCTCCCACCCTCCTTTTCTCTCTCTCTCCCACCCTCCTTTTCTCTCTCTCTTCCACCCTCCTTTTCTCTCTCTCTTCCACCCTCTTTTTTTCCTCTCTCTCTTCCACCCTCCTTCCTTCTCAGGGTCCTCCCGGGCCTCCAGGCATGTCCCCGAGTGGTGGCGGCAGGGGCCGCAGCAGAGGGGACCAGGGGAGCTGGGGTCCCCCTGGTGGTGGAGGAGGGGAGATGACTTTCTCCATTCCGGCCCACAAGTGTGGCCTGGTGATCGGACGGGGCGGGGAGAACATCAAGGCCATCAACCAGCAGACTGGGGCCTTTGTGGAGATCTCCCGCCAGCTGCCCCCCAACGGGGACCCTAACTTCAAGCTCTTTGTCATTCGAGGCTCTCCGCAGCAGATAGATCACGCCAAGCAGCTCATCGAGGACAAGATCGAGGTATGCAGGGTTCCTGCTCAGGGTAAGGAGGAAAGGGCTGAAGGATGGATGGATGGGTTTGTGGTGTTGGGAAACTCATTTGGGGAAATGGACATGATTGCTTCAACGCACAATCAATGGAGTCAAACTGGCAATTGAGTTGCTTTCAGTCTTTTCACCATAGATGTGAACATAATGTCTATGCATCTAACTGGTTGTGCTTTCCAGGGTCCCCTCTGCCCTGTTTGTCCAGGTCCTGGCGGACCAGGCCCCATGGGTCCCTATAATCCTGGTCCCTACAACCCAGGACCCCCAGGAGCCCCTGGACCACAGTGAGTGGAGACTGGAAATGTAGTCATCCCAAACTCTGGCTTTTACAGGCCTCTACTGGCTAAAATGTTACATTACAACGATACAATCATTGATTGGACCAATGGAAGTCTACTGAGTAGTAACTGGGTTTTCTCTATCCCTCTCAAGTGGAGGTCTTCATGGCTACCCCCCACAGGGCTGGGGCAACACCTACCAGCAGTGGCAGCCCCAAGTAACCCACGACCCCAGTGAGTGACCTGCAACATTGAACTTTCAGACCCTCACTGTGGACAGGAAATGGTTACATTGGAACTATAACTTTCAATGGCCTCCCAATGTTTTCTCTCGCTGTAATCACTTATTTGAAAAGACTGAGAAAGGGAAAGCAATATGGAGTCAACTCCATCCAGCCTACCAGTGGTCTCTTTTGGGGTTTCCTACTATATAGTTTTATCTCCTTGTCATCTCAAAACAGTGGTTACAACAGAGAGCAGGTTTTAGTTAGCCTGGTCCCAGATATGTTTCTGCTCTCTTGCCAACTCCATTGTCTGGTGTCACAATGTCCATAGGAGTACAACACAAACTGGGGCCAGGCTAGCTTTTAGTGGTACATAACCCTGCAACTATTATCAAAATCATCTGTGATGGGAGAATGTCTTTCTGTGTTGGCTATTGATAATAACTCCCCCTATCTCTCTCTGTCCCCTGGTTTCTAAGCACAGGCAGATAGCAGGGCACGCTCAGCCCAATGAGGACCTCACCTCCAACTGCCATCTTTTTTAGGCAAGGCAGCCGGTGCCGCGGACCCTAACGCAGCCTGGGCAGCCTATTATGGCCAGTACTACCAGGGAGGGCAGCCAGGGGGAGCAGGGCCCAGCCAGCCCCCCACCAACCCCACCGCTGGTGGCCCAGCACCTGGAGACCAGCCCCAGGCCAGCCAGACCCCTGGGGGCCAGCCTGACTACACCAAGGCCTGGGAAGAATACTACAAGAAGATGGGTGTTGGTGAGACCACTGGTCCACTATAGTTACTAGTATAACACCACAGGAGGAAAGACGGCAGTTGTTTCCCTCTTAGAATAGGAAAGATGGGCACTGTCTAATTTAGTCATTTTAGACCGTGTCTATCTTTCCCATGTCATTTTGTATCGAGGCGTATAGCTGTCTCTACTGTTGTGGGATGTTGACTACGCTTGACTTTAGATTACTTTCAAGGTCTAAAATCATCTGACAAACTTTAATTTTGAAGTGAACCAGTGCTTTAAGAACATGAATCTTTCATCATGTTAACCTTGTCGATCATAGCATATCTCTTCTTCATCCATAAGACCCCTCTCCTCTGCTCCCCTAGCCCAGGCAGGAGGCTCTGCAGCAGGGCCAGGAGCAGCAGGTGCCCCAGCAGCCCCAGGTGGAGGCCAGCAGGACTACAGTGCAGCCTGGGCAGAGTACTACAGGCAGCAGGCTGCTTACTACGGCCAAACAGGACAGGCCCCAGGACAGCCTGCTACCCCTCAGCAAGGCCAGCAGGTAAAGTTACACCCTGAGTGTACTGTGACAGTTCTCAGATGTGTATGTCTAACAAGTTGTGTGTTGTATGTTGCCTAGGTGTGTGCGTTCTGTCCTGAGGTGTACTGGCCTGGGTTGCAGTCTGTTTTTGGCATCCAGGCTGAAGATGTTACTGGTTGTTGTGGTTCTCTGACTCTGTACTCTTACTCTGTTCTTTCTCTCCAGACACAGTGAGAGGCTCGGCTGAGACTCATAAAGAGCGAGAATAAAGAAAGGCTACTACCACTTAACCCAACCAGTCAACAGAATCCGGGCCATTTAAAAAAATAAATAAAAAATTATATATTTTTTGTTCTGAAGGGATTCTGAGCTGGCAGTCCTTTCCCTGTCCCTCCCCTTTCCCTGTCCAACTCACCACTTGTTTAAATAAATATGCGAAGAGAACAAACTATTGCTTTGCCTGTGAGCTGAATAATGGGATGGATTTCTAGGGACTGTTATCTTTCATTTTGGTTCCCTGAAATCTTCCCTTGTTTTATCTGTCAATAAAAACATGAACTTGGGAGATTTGAACTCGAAACCATGAAAGCCAGATTTACTTCCGGAAATGCTCATCACTCACCCAATGAAATCCCACTTTCCCCTTTTTTAATTGTATTTACCACAGCCAAACTGTCTATTCAAGTGACTTACTTCTAGTCCTACACTACTAATACTGCATTTACTGAAATTAACATTGATTTATAAAGATTACAATCAATTACGTTAATGGTAAAATGATTAAGAGTGGGAGGTTTTGCTTTTAAAGGTGATTATTTTAATTGCTTGGTAGTTTGATTTCTCCTTCATTTGGAACATTCCCATCGCCTAAGTTGCTTGGTCTTCATACATTTTGAGCTTTGGTTTGGATTTTATGTTCCGTGAATTATATTTTTGTTTTCTCTCTGTGTGTGTGTGTGTGTGTGTGTGTGTGTGTGTGACTACAGTATTTAGAATGTGTCCCCACAACTTACGATAAACGTGAGTGTCTGTATGAGTGTCTTTGTGTGTTTGCACAGCGGAAGACTTCAGTGATTGTGGAATGCTAGTTAACATAACCACGGGTACATCTACAGTGGGAAGTTACCTACTGCATACATCACATAACACTAGTCTGTTTAACTCAACCTGTTGCACGGGAGACGAATGGTGTTAGAAGTTTTAGTTTTCCTTGATCTGTGACATGGTCTTCTACATTGTATGTTTTTGTTTTTTATTTTTCAATTGTTTTGAATAAAGTTCCAATAAAAGATGTCCTGACCTCCCACCAGTTAGATCACCTTCTGATGGTCATTGGGGACAGACGTTATCCCTGCCCAGGGAAAAACCTGTGGCCATAGTTATAGGCTTTAAACGGGGCTGCTTGCAAAATTCCAGGAACTTTCAATAAATTCCCTGAAATACCAGTAGGAGGATTCCCAGAATCAGGAGGAAATAAGCATGAAATCCAGAATCCTCCAACTCGAATTTCTGGAAAACCAGGGAATTTATTGAAAGTTCACAGAATTTTGCAACCCTAACTAGGGTCCCTGGTCAGGGAAAAACTCCTGGCCCTATTCAGAGTGAGTTAAGGTTGCACTGGAATAAGCTATGGTTGAAGTCATGAGTAAGATGGCAATTTATGGTTGTTGAGGTTGTTAACCTCAGGGTTGTATTCATAAGGGACTAACAGACTGAAACAGGGAGGGACTACCTGGACTTGTCCAATAAGTACAAATTGTCTGTTGCAAAAGGTTTTGGTACTGTGTGCCCAAATGAACATGACCCAGACCTGTTGAATCACTAACTCTTGAGGAAGAATGGCAGCTTGGGCACTGTATTGGAGTCTGCATTTTGCAAGGCACAGTGTTGGTTTTGTGAATAAAATGACCACCAGCAGCAATATTCTGTTGAATTAAAAGGGTGAAAAGTCAACATTTGTTTTACTTGTGTGTCCAGTTTTGTTTCTGTTAGTGTGTTCCATAATGCTTTATCAAGGTGCAAGACTAGTGTTTGGGATCCTGAGTGGCGCATCGGTCAAATAAATCAAAGTGTGTCACGTGCGCCAAATAGAACAGGTGTAGATCTTACAGTGAAATGCTTACTTACAGGCTCTAACCAACAGTGCAATAAAGCTATTAGGTGAACAATAGTTAAGTCAAGAAATAAAAAGACTGAAAAATAACAGCAGCGAGGCTACATACAGGCACCGGTTAGTCGGGTTGATTGAGGAAGTATGTACATTAATGTATAGTTAAAGTGACTTTGCATATTTTATTTATTATTTATTTCACCTTTATTTAACCAGGTAGGCAAGTTGAGAACAAGTTCTCATTTACAATTGCGACCTGGCCAAGATAAAGCAAAGCAGTTCGACACATACAACAACACAGAGTTACACATGGAGTAAAACAAACATACAGTCAATAATACAGTAGAAAAATAAGTCTATTTACAATGTGAGCGATGAGGTGAGATAAGGGAGGTAAAGGCAAAAAAGGCCATGGTGGCAAAGTAAATACAATATAGCAAGTATAACACTGGAATGGAAGAATGTGCAAAGTAGAGATATAAATAATTGGGTGCAAAGGAGCAAAATAAATAAATACAGTAGGGGAAGAGGTAATTGTTTGGGCTAAATTATAGATGGGCTATATACAGGTGCAGTAATCTGTGAGCTTCTCTGACAGCTGGTGCTTAAAGCTAGTGAGGGAGATGTGTTTCCAGGTTCATAGATTTTTGTAGTTTGTTCCAGACATTGGCAGCAGAGAACTGGAAGGAGAGGCGGCCAAAGGAAGAATTGGTTTTGGGGGTGACCAGAGAGCTATACCTGCTGGAGCGTGTGCTACAGGTGGGTGCTGCTATGGTGACCAGCGAGCTGAGATAAGAGGGGACTTTACCTAGCAGGGTCTTGTAGATGACCTGGAGCCAGTGGGTTTGGCGATGAGTATGAAGCGAGGACCAGCCAACGAGAGTGTACAGGTCGCAGTGGTGGGTAGTACATGGGGCTTTGGTGACAAAACGGATGGCACTGTGATAGACTGCATCCAATTTATTGAGTAGGGTATTGGAGGCTATTTTGTAAATGACATCGCCGAAGTCGAGGATCGGTAGGATGGTCAGTTTTACGAGGGTATGTTTGACAGCATGAGTGAAGGATGCTTTGTTGCGAAATAGGAAGCCAATTCTAGATTTAACTTTGGATTGGAGATGTTTGATGTGAGTCTGGAAGGAGAGTTTACAGTCTAACCAGACACCTAGGTATTTGTAGTTGTCCACATATTCTAAGTCAGAACCGTCCAGAGTAGTGATGCTGGACGGGCGGGCAGGTGCAGGCAGCGATCGGTTGAAGAGCATGCATTTAGTTTTACTTGTATTTAAAAGCAGTTGGAGGCCACGGAAGGAGAGTTGTATGGCATTGAAGCTCGTCTGGAAGGTTGTTAACACAGTGTCCAAAGAAGGGCCAGAAGTATACAGAATGGTGTCGTCTGCGTAGAGGTGGATCAGAGACTCACCAGCAGCAAGAGCGACATCATTGATGTTTTCAGAGAAGAGAGTCAGCCCAAGAATTGAACCCTGTGGCACCCCCATAGAGAGGCCCAGACAACAGGCCCTCCGATTTTACACACTGAACTCTATCAGAGAAGTAGTTGGTGAACCAGGCGAGGCAATCATTTGAGAAACCAAGGCTATCGAGTCTGCCGATGAGGATGTGGTGATTGACAGAGTCAAAAGCCTTGGCCAGGTCAATGAATACGGCTGCACAGTATTGTTTCTTATCGATGACAGTTAAGATATCGTTTAGGACCTTGAGCGTGGCTGAGGTGCACCATGACCAGCTCTGAAACCAGATTGCATAGTGGAGAAGGTGCGGTGGGATTCGAAATGATCGGGAATCTGTTTGTTGACTTGGCTTTCGAAGACCTTGGAAAGGCAAGGTAGGATATAGGTCTGTAGCAGTTTGGGTCAAGAGTGTCCCCACCTTTGAAGAGGGGGATGACCGCAGCTGTTTTCCAATCTTTGGGAATCTCAGACGACGTGAGAAGTTGAACAGGCTAATAATAGGGGTTGCAACAATTTCGGCAGATAATTTTAGAAAGAAAGGGTCCAGATTGTCTAGCCCGGCTGATTTGTAGGGGTCCAGATATTGCAGCTCTTTCAGAACATCAGCTGACTGGAGTTGGGAGAAGGAGAAATGGGGAAGGCTTGGGCGAGTTGCTGTGGGGGGTGCAGTGCTGTTTACCTGGGTAGTGGTAGCCAGGTGGAAAGTATGGCCAGCCATAGAGAAATGCTTATTGATATTATCAATTATAGTGGATTTATCGGTGGGCAGTCAGGTCTGGAGAGAACCAAGGGCTCTATCTGTTCCTGGTTCTACATTTCTTGAATGGGGCATGCTTATTTAAGATGGTGAGGAAGGCTTTTTTTTTTAATAACCAGGCATCCTCTACTGACGGGATGAGGTCAATATCCTTCCAGGATACCCGGGCCAGGTCGATTAGAAAGGCCTGCTCGGTGAAGTGTTTCAGGGAGCGTTTGACAGTGATGAGTGGAGGTCCGTGTTTACGGCTTTGGGGTGGTACCTGGTAGGTTCATTGATAATTTGTGTGAGATTGAGGGCATCAAGATTGTAGGATGGCTGGGGTGTTAAGCATGTTCCAGTTTAGGTCACCTAGCAGCACGAGCTCTGAAGACAGATGGGGGGCAATCAGTTCACATATGGTGTCCAGAGCACAGCTGGGGGCAGAGGGTGGTCTTTTGCAGGCGGCAACGGTGAGAGATTTGTTTTTAGAGAGGTGGATTTTTAAAAGTAGAAGTTCAAATTGTTTGGGCACAGACCTGGATAGTAGGACAGAACTCTGCAGGCTATCTCTGCAGTAGATTGCAACACCACCCCTTTGGCCGTTCTATCTTGTCTGAAAATGTAGTTATAGTGACCCAAGACAATTGTTCGATAGACCTATTCAGATAGCAGCCGATAAGACAGCGGGCTGCAGATGGGCATTCAGGTAACGTCGCGACGGAGGGGCCAGTTGGATAATTCAATCGGGCAGATAACGTTGGTAGTCCAGTCGTGAAGGCCCGGTGGGGCTCCGCATCGGCAGTAAAACGGGTCCGGATAGGTGATTGTAGCCCAGAAGTGGCTGATGGAACTCTTCAGCTGGCTAGCTCCGGAATAATTGATGTTTGCTCCGGGACCGACGTAAGCCAATAGTCACTCGGATAGCAGCTAGCTAGCTGCAAGATCCAGGTGTAAATATCCAGAGCTTGCGGTAGAAATCCGGGGATATGGAGAGAAAATATGTCCGGTATGCTCTGGTCTGAGTCTCGTTGTACAAAACTGGCGATAGCTTTTCGAGCTAAAGGATAACTGATGACCACCAACCGTGGTTAGCTGAATACTAACGTTATCCAGTAAACTGGCTAGCTTTTGGCTAGCTTCTATTGCGGATTTCAGATTTGAGGTGAATAATACTTTTTTTAATTGTTTTTTATTGGTGAAGCGGGTTGCAGGAGAGTGTTTTGAAGTTGAGCATTTTGGGAAAAAAATATATGAAAAGATATGCGAAGAAAGTATGCAAATATATATATACACGGGAAACGACAAGACGAGGACAAAGGACGTCTGACTGCTATATCATCTTGGTATGGTATATATATATATATGATAAACAGAGAGTAGCAGCAGTGTAAAAGAGTGGTTGGGGGGGCACACAATGCAAATAGTCTGGGTAGCCATTTGATTACCTGTTCAGGAGTCATATGGTTTGGGGGTAAAAACTGTTTGCGAAGCCTTTTTGTCCTAGACTTGGCACTCCGGTACGGCTTGCCATGGGGTAGTAGAGAGAACCGTCTATGACTGGGGTGGCTGGGGTCTTTGACAATTTTTAGGGCCTTCCTCTGACACTGCCTGGTGTAGAAGTTCTGGATGGCAGGCAGCTTAGCCCCAGTGATGAACTGGGCCGTACGCACTACCCTCTGTAGTGCCTTGCGGTCGGAGGCCGAGCAATTGCCCTACCAGGCAGTGATGCTCCCGATGTTGCAGCTGTAGAAACTTTTGTGGATCTGAGGACCCATGTCAAATCTTTTTAGTTTCCTGAGGGGGAATAGGCTTTGTCGTGCCCTCTTCACGACTGTCTTAGTGTGTTTGGAACATTCTAGTTTGTTGGTGATGTGGACACCAAGGAACTTGAAGCTCTCAACCTGCTCCACTACAGCCCCGTCGATGAGAATGTGGCCGTACTCGGTCCTCCTTTTCCTGTAGTCCACAATCATCTCCTTAGTCTTGATTACGTTGAGGGATAGGTTGCTATTCTGGTACCATCCGGCTAGGTCTCTGACCTCCTCCCTATAGGCTTTCCCGTTGTTGTCGGTGATCAGGCCTACCACTGTTTTGTCATCTGCAAACTTAATGATGGTGTTGGAGTCGTGCCTGGCCATGCAGTCGTGAGTAAACAGGGAGTACAGGAGGGGACTGAGCACGCACCCCTGGGGGGCTCCAGTGTTGAGGATCAGCGTGGCAGATGTGTTGCTACCTACCCTCACCACCTGGGGGCGGCCCGTCAGGAAGTCCAGGATCCAGTTGCAGAGGGAGGTGTCCCAAGATCCTTAGCTTAGTGATGAGCTTTGAGGGTATTATGGTGTTGAACGCTGAGCTGAGGTCAATGAATAGCATTCTCACATAGGTGTTCCTTTTGTCCAGGTGGGAAAGGGCAGTGTGGAGTGCAATAGAGATTGCATCATCTGTGGATCTGTTTGGGCGGTATGCAAATTGGAGTCGGTCTAGGGTTTCTGGGATAATGGTGTTGATGTGAGCCATTACCAGCCTTTCATGGCTACAGACGTGAGTGCTACGGGTCTGTAATCATTTAGGCAGGTTGCCTTTGTGTTCTTGGGCACAGGGACTATAGTGGTCTGCTTGAAACATGTTGGTATTACAGACTCAATCAGGGGCATGTTGAAAATGTCAGGGAAGACACCTGCCAGTTGGTCAGTGCAAGAGGCGTCACTACAGTACCTGGTTCGATTCCAGGCTGTATAACATCCGGCCGTGATTGGGAGTTCCATAGGGCAGCGCACAATTGGCCCAGTGTCGTCCGGGTTTGGCTGGAGTAGGCCTAGTTAAATTACTATCCCATTCCTACCACTAGGGGTCACTAGAGAGCTGCCTCATGTAGCCTCACCTTTTAATTGAACCTTTAAGTCAGTTAAGAACAAATTCCTATTTACTTCCAGAGTTCTAGGTTAATTAGTGCCTGTTTGGCTATGCGAGAGCAGCGAGACTACCTTAACTGTAGTAGTATCAGCATGTAGACAACACCAACACATTAACTAAATGCCTATCAAAGAGTAAGTAAATCACTTAAAGCCCTGTGCTTTCACCACAGTCTATCACAATGTAGGTTAAGACCCCAACGTAACTTGACCACAGTCTGTTTTCAGGAAAATGTATTTACTGTGGTCGTTTGTGTGTGGTGTGTGTGTGTTAGTATTACAGTTTCTCAATTCCTGTCACACCGAAAGGGGACAGGAAGCTGAACCTGAGCTCTTTTGTAAGTAAGCATGTGAAAAATACAATTTTATTTGATTCTGAGCAGTGCTTACCACAAAGACTATGTGACAGACCAGGGGTGTATTTACTAGGAACCAAACGGAATTAAACTGGACAAAATGGGTGGGGACCTACATAAATTTGTCCAATATAAACATTTATTTTCTGAAACAGTTTGCACTAATGAATGCACCACAGCCACTGTGATGGAAACTACAGTCTTTGTACATCACAGTGTAGAGTCCCCACATCCTGCTCCAACGGAAACTAGTCTGTACATTTCAGAGGAGAAAACAAGGGCAAGGGTGTGACAACTTAAAAAATTCTTAATTTATTTTATATCTTTAAAATTAAAAACATTTGAAGTGCATTCCACAACCTCCCAAAGGCACAGTCATACGTGTATTTGACCAAATTCATAAAACACTGCCACACAATACCGTTTTTAGAAGTAAGAAACTGAACTCTATAAAAATGACAAAAAATGTTGTCTGGAAAAGAATGGCCATCGTATCGGGAGATCCGCAGGACATGGGAGGATATATCATCAGCTGTGGTAGTAGCAGACGCCCCAGAGTGTTAAACATGCTGGTTTAGAGGTCCTCGCTGCGTGCTCAAGATATGCATTGCTGCCTTTGAAAACATTCTTGGGACACTTAAATGCAATGAAATGTTCATACAATACATGTTCAACAACCGAACTGATCGTGGTGGACAATGTTCTATGAAAATGGCTTCAACAACAAAACAACAGCAGAAAAACTTTAGCAGGAAGGAAACGAGTGAGACAGAATGAGAGATGTAGAGGAAGATAGGGTGTCTGATTCCCCTGTCTCGTTTCACATCGAGCCTGACCCCAGATCTGCTTGTGCTGTCATTCCAACTTCTATAAGACAGCACAAACAGATCTGGGACCATGCTAAACCCATACAACAATGGCACCGACTGTAAGGGTTTTCCTCAGAATACCTTACACCTGTGTGCTGTGATTCCATCAGACACAGATATACAGTACTGTACATGAAAGAGATCTATAGGGATCTCCAAGTGGAGACTGTCTGTGATAAATAGGCAGAACTGTTATATTCTAGCCTGGTACCTGATCAGTTTGTGCTGTCTCGCCAACTTATATGGTCATTGTCAAACCAAGAGTTGGCAAGATAGTACAAACATATTTGGGATCAGGCTACTGACATCTCACCATATAAAAGGACAGTCATTGACTGTGACTGTGCAAACGAAGCAGGACCCTTGGCGCGTGTATGTATGGAGAGCTCATTTGAGGAGAACTGAAATCAAACATACATACTCACACTCAATAACGACTCTCAGTAAATACACATACACACAAAATATACTTAGTGTGTGACAGATTGACACCACATCACCAGACAAGAAAGGTTCACTTTGTGACAATGAAAAGGAAATAGAGTGACACACATATATATAATTATATTATCGCATTTTAACTCAGTCCAGCACAGTCCTTCTTGGAATATGTAAACAAAGTAATTATTTGAAATCAGAAATGTCTGGTGCAGAAATGAAAAAGATAAACAAACATAAAAAATAAGGCTGGCGCAATGACGTGTGGACGACAAGAGGCCACAAAGGTCTCAACAGAAACCAATAAAACAGATGGCAATGAAGCACTTGAAAACACAAACAGGAATATATATTGAACAGATCTCTCTGTACAGAACTGCACATTCAGCAGCAGAGGCAGATGGATGCTGCAGTGGAGAGAAATGGTGGGACTACTGTTCCACATCTGTGGGGTTGACATGGAAACACCTTTAAACCAGGGTTTTATATTTTGTGTGCGTGTGTGAGTGGTTGTAACAGGAACCCCCAAAACCATGACACTCTTTTTCAGGAAAGGAACAAATCAAATTAAAAAGAACCAATAAAAACATTCACCCAAAATGATTTTGAATGCCTTTGAAAATATCCACCAAATATACAGTCAACACTTCTTCTGAAGCACAGACTCAACAATCGTACAACCAGACACACGTTACAAGACACACACAATCAGATAAATCCACGCATGTTCAATCGCACCCTAAAAATACAGCACAGCAGTAGGACCCCAGCACACACACACACACACGCACACACCACGAGCATCAAAAAACACACACACCCCACGGGCATCAAAAACACACACAACAACTCTCTTTACAGTCTATCTGCTGTCACCCACATGCCCCATCTCCTTCTGACTGGCTCTTGGGCTTTGATTGACATGAGAGTGAGAGCTAAATGAACAATTTAGAACTGCAGAATCGTAAGCAGCCATTTCCTCTTCCTCCCTCCGTTCCTCCCTATACAGAAGGGTTGGGTAAGGGAGGACAAACTGTTAACCGTCACATCTTCAGGACCACCTTGGTACAGCAGACAGTTGTTGGAGGGTAGTTTAGGTTGGCATGTACATTGTGCTGCCCTGTTGTCAGCCAGTGACACCAATACAGAGAAACATGGCAGGTCCTTGTTCAATACACAGATCCATTCAAGTGACAACAAACACTCTTCACTCCATGGGTCGGGTGTGTGTGTGTGTGTGTAAGTTCACCCTGTGTCCTTTGTGCAGCAATGCCGGACCGGTGATTGTGTGCCCATCCATGCATGTGTGGTATCTGTGCTTACAGCAGACTTGTGCCATACAGACCTTATTGGGACTGTGTCTGTGTGTGTCTGTGTACTGTTGGGTCAGCATCTATGTGTAGAGAATGCAGAAATGTTTATTGAGTGTATGAACATGTGTGTGTGTGTGTACAATATCTACACTCAAATGTGTGTAGAAACTGTACATCAGAGGTTGACATGGGAACAGGTCTGTCAGGAATGGGAAGTTCTAGAGTCATGTTCAGGACAGCACAGGATCGACAATCCACAGGATGGTAATGTGTGGAGCATTTAATTAAAATAAACTGTGTAGGCCTAATATCGTTCACTTAATGAAAAAAATCTAAATCTAATGATAATTTCCTTCCTTCCAGCTCACTCTCACACCTCGCTTCAGTTGGAGCCAGTCACTACTCTACGCCCCGATCACATGATAGCGTCATTACGCAAAATGGTACGCAGCATCATCTGGATGTGTTCAACAACAGTTCAACCTTCACCTTCTGCTACCATTTCTGTCAGGCCGTCTTCACATACAGTCTGATGTAATCGTTGGATAAATCCAACGTTTCCACCACACAGAACGTCTTCACATACAGTCTGATGTATACGTTCTATAAATCCAACGTATCCCCCACACAGAACGTCTTCACATACAGTCTGATGCATACGTTCTATAAATCCAACGTTTCCACCACACAGAACGTCTTCACATACAGTCTGATGTATACGTTCTATAAATCCAACGTATCCCCCACACAGAACGTCTTCACATTCAGTCTGATGTAATCGTTCTATAAATCCAACGTTTCCACCACACAGAACGTCTTCACATACAGTCTGATGTATACGTTCTATAAATCCAACGTTTCCCCCACACAGAACGTCTTCACATACAGTCTGATGTATACGTTCTATAAATCCAACGTTTCCACCACACAGAACGTCTTCACATACAGTCTGATGCATACGTTCTATAAATCCAACGTTTCCACCACACAGAACGTCTTCACATACAGTCTGATGTATACGTTCTATAAATCCAACGTTTCCCCCACACAGAACGTCTTCACATACAGTCTGATGTATACGTTCTATAAATCCAACGTTTCCACCACACAGAACGTCTTCACATACAGTCTGATGTATACGTTCTATAAATCCAACGTATCCCCCACATAGAACGTCTTCACATACAGTCTGATGTATACGTTCTATAAATCCAACGTATCCCCCACACAGAACGTCTTCACATACAGTCTGATGTATACGTTCTATAAATCCAACGTTTCCACCACACAGAACGTCTTCACATACAGTCTGATGCATACGTTTGATAAATCCAACGTTTCCACCACACAGAACGTCTTCACATACAGTCTGATGTATACGTTCTATAAATCCAACGTTTCCACCACACAGAACGTCTTCACATACAGTCTGATGCATACGTTTGATAAATCCAACGTTTCCACCACACAGAACGCACTGCAACTGCCTCTGCAACGAAATGCTGCAAGGCAAACACAGTGTTCCAGTGGAAATGAATGTACATCTGGTGTACCAAAATGCAATGACGCTATTGGTGTGATCGAGGCGTAACGGAATAAATGATTTCTGTGTGTAAAAATCTGCATGGGACGGGAGTGATATTTATCAGAATGGGACAGGAAAGTTCCGGGGTTATAGAAACGCTGCAGGATCCGGGCATTACAGGAAACATTTTTTTACAGGACAAGACAGAACAGGAATGAATGTCAACCTCTAGTGTACATATTAGTGTATACAAGGGTATCTTGGTGTATGTGTGTATACAAATGTTTATCAATCAATGCAGTTATGTGTGAGTATTTGTGTAAGTCAGTCTGTGAATGGAAGTGTGTTTGTGCATGTGTGTATCAGTGTGTGTGTTCAGTCCTGCCCCGTGGTGAAGAGTACTCTCTGGTCGGTTCTGGCCAGCTTGGTAGGCGGCTCCAGAGACTCCTCCCCCAGGCCCGCCCCGTCAGAGGGCAGAGACAGCTCCTGACACTCATCATCGCTCTCCTCTTCCTCCTCCTCTTCCTCTTCTGGAAGACAGACACAAGTGGGATGAAGGTTAATATCAGAAACCATGGTTATAGGAATAGATTGCCCAATCCCAAATGAGTCCCTAACCCCTAACCCCTACCCCCTATGCTCTCAGATCTCCACAAATGCGTAAGGGGTAGGGATTGATCTGGGATTGGGCAATCCTCAATAAGTAGCTTTATGTCTGGCTGCCATGTGCTTTGTATCAAACAACATGGATGGTAGTTACCTTTGTCTGGATCCAGTGGGTTCAAACTCCTGCCAAGACTGGCGAACTGAGAGACATAGGAAATGAGTCAGTAACAATTGAATGGTAACAACTAAACAATGGTAACTAATATCAACAGCACATTAGCTTTTTTTGGCTAAGGCCACTGTGAGTGTGTGTGTAAATGTGTGTATGTGTGTGTGTACCTCTCCCATGACAGCGATGGGTGTCTCTCCTTTAGCCTGGGCCACTCTGTGTTCTATCAGGTAGTACATGTACTCATCATACAGCAGTCTGATCAGGTGGAAGGATCCGAAGCTGGCAGCACTACGCAGAGTCAGGTCTCTAATCACCATGGAACTGGATGGAGAGGAGGAGGAGGAAGAGTTTGGTTTGGCATGGATAAACAAATCTGGATTTCCTGACTAACCAGGAAAAAAATGTCTCTGAGCAGTAGTGTTGTAAAATGTTAAGACCTTCCCCAAATTTCCCAGTTGGAGGATTCCCTCCCTGCCTATTCCTATTTGATTCTAGTTGAAAATGTGTGAAATTACCGGAAATGTTCAACCGTATTTAGCAGTCGTGGGAATAGATGGGACTAATCCCATTCTCACCTGTAGAAGGACCACTTGAGCAGGAAGAGCTTGGCTGCTTTGGGGAAGGCGGCGCTGGCTTGGTAGGGCTTTAGGACCTGGGAGACCACCCCGTCCAGCCAGGCAGCCCACTGCTCCAGAGAGTTCTGCTGCTGCAGGGTCAGCTTGAAGTCCTGCTCCAACTGCTGCACCACACGGTCCTCACAGCGACACACCCACGACGCCTGCTCCTGTATGGAGAGAGAGAGGAGGGGAAGAGGAAAAGAGACAGAGGAGGGGGTGAGAGAGAGAAAGAAAGAGGGGAGGAAGGGGAGAGAAAGAGAGAGAGTCGTCAGTATCATGCCTCTTATATTTTTGTCACTTCACAATTACAAAATATAGTAGTTGAATGACAAGGTAACATAGGCCACCTGTGTTATGTCAGTACGACAACAACAACAGCAACACACAGAGCTTTAGGACATTATACTACATCTACCAAACAAACACTACAGGGATCACCATCAGTGCTGGTCTGCATCATATGAATATAATGACACGTCTATGGTCTGGACAGTGTCTGACTGTTACTATACACTGTAACCACAGGTCTTAGGTCAGACGGACCTGAACATTGGCGAAGTCCACGCGGTTGAGGTCGCTGAGCATCTGGTTTATCTGAGCTGTGTTCTGTAGCACGGCCCTGGCTGCCTGGGCCAAGTGGTTCAGAGAGGTGTACCTGCGCAGCGTCTGGGCAAACGAACTGGCTGACGTTACCTGGAGGATGAGAGGAGGAAGTGAGAAAAGAGAGCGTGACAAGACCTCACCAAGAACACACACACACCGCAGAAACCAACACATGCTGCCCAACACACATGAAAGCAGACACACACCTTAATGCGGACCATCTCTTCTGGGATGTTCATCATAGCGTTGGTCAACCAACTCTCCAGACTCTTGGCAAAGTTGCGGATGGCTTGAGTTAAGGCACCTGTGGACAGGAGAGGGAGAGGGGTTGACACAGGGCTGAACTAAATGTGCTCTCCTATGTGGTGGTGAACAGAATGTCCTTGAACTCAAACAACCTGTGTTTTATTGTGTTATGTAGAATCTCCACCAGGCCTATGTCATGTTATGTAGATAATTAGTGTAATATAGTGCTATTGTCACGACTTCCGCCGAAGTCGGTCCCTCTCCTTGTTCGAGCGGCGGTCGACGTCACCGGCCTTCTAGCCATCGCCGATCCACATTTTATTTTCCATTTGTTTTGTCTTTGTCTTACACACCTGGTTTTAATTCCCCAATTACTTGTTCATTATTTAACCCTCTGTTCCCCCATGTTTGTTTGTGAGTAATTGTTTGTTTTGTAATACGGTCCGTTAATGTGGCCTCGAATATTTTGTGTTGTATTTGTGGAATCTAGAGTAAATTTGTTTATTACTCATATCTGCTGTCCTGCACCGGACTCCTCTACACCAGCTACACACAGGCTGTATTACAGCTCTGTCATGTCACATAGTATAATGTAGTGCAGTATAACGCTATGTCTTGTGTACTGAAATAAAATAAAATAAAATCAAAGTTTACTTGTCACGTGCGCCGAATACAGCAGGTGTAGTAGACCTTACAGTGAAATGCCTACTTACAGGCTCTAACCAATAGTGCAAAAAAGGTATTATGAGAACAATAGGTAAGTAAAGAAATAAAATAACAGTAAAAAAAAAGACAGGCTATAAAAGTAGTGAGGCTATAAAAGTAGTGAGGCTATAAAAGTAGCGAGGCTATAAAAGTAGTGAGGCTATAAAAGTAGTGAGGCTATAAAAGTAGTGAGGCTATAAAAGTAGTGAGGCTATAAAAGTAGTGAGGCTATAAAAGTAGTGAGGCTATAAAAGTAGCGAGGCTATAAAAGTAGCGAGGCTATAAAAGTAGCGAGGCTATAAAAGTAGCGAGGCTATAAAAGTAGCGAGGCTATAACAGTAGCGAGGCTATAACAGTAGCGAGGCTATAACAGTAGCGAGGCTATAAAAGTAGCGAGGCTATAAAAGTAGCGAGGCTATAACAGTAGCGAGGCTATAGAAGTAGTGAGGCTATAACAGTAGCGAGGCTATAACAGTAGCGAGGCTATAAAAGTAGCGAGGCTATAAAAGTAGCGAGGCTATAAAAGTAGCGAGGCTATAACAGTAGCGAGGCTATAACAGTAGCGAGGCTATAACAGTAGCGAGGCTATAAAAGTAGCGAGGCTATAACAGTAGCGAGGCTATAACAGTAGCGAGGCTATAACAGTAGCGAGGCTATAAAAGTAGCGAGGCTATAAAAGTAGCGAGGCTATAACAGTAGTGAGGCTATAAAAGTAGCGAGGCTATAAAAGTAGCGAGGCTATAACAGTAGTGAGGCTATAAAAGTAGCGAGGCTATAACAGTAGCGAGGCTATAAAAGTAGCGAGGCTATAAAAGTAGCGAGGCTATAAAAGTAGCGAGGCTATAAAAGTAGCGAGGCTATAAAAGTAGCGAGGCTATAGAAGTAGTGAGGCTACATACAGACAGCGGTTAGTCAGGCTGATTGAGGTAGTATGTACATGTAGATATGGTTGAAGTGACTATGCATATATGATGAACAGAGAGTAGCAGTAGCGTAAAAGGTCGCTGAGTATAGTGTAATGTTGTGCTATGTAGTATTATAAGGTGCCTTCAGAAAGTATTCACAACATGTAGTGTAAAAAGTGGGATTAAAATAGATTTAATTGTCATTTTCCATCAACGATCTTCACAAAATACTATGTAATGTCAAAGTGGAAGAAAAATTCCAACATTTGTAAAAATAAATAAATAAAAACACTAATATATCTTGATTAGATAAGTATTCAACCCCCTGAGTCAATACATGTTAGAATCCCCTTTGTCAGTGATTACAACTGTCAGTCTTTCTAGGTAAGTCTCTAAGAGCTGTCCACACATTGATTGTGCAACATTTGCCAATTATTCATTTCCAAATTCATCAAGTTCTGCCAAATTGGTTGTTGATCATTGCTAGACAACCATTTTCAGGTCTTGCCACAGATTGTCAAGCAGATTTACAGTAAGTCAAAACTGTAACTCGGCCACTCAGGAACATTCACTGTCTTCTTGGTAAGCAACTCCAGTGTAGATTTGGCCTTGTGTTTTAGGTTATTGTCCTGCTGAAAGGTGAATTCAACTCTCAGTGTCTGTTGGAAAGCAGACTGAACCAGGTTTCCCTCTAGGATTCTGACTGTGTTTAGCACCATTCTGTTTCTTTTTTTATCCTGAAAAACTCCCCAGTACTTAATGATTACAAGCATACCCATAACATTATGCAGACACCACTATGCTTGGAAATATGGCGAGTGGTAATCAGTAATGTGTTGTATTGGATTTGCCCCAAACATAACACTTTCTATTCAGGACAAAAAGTGAATTGCTTTGCCACATTTGTTTGCAGTATTACTTTAGTGCATGTTTTGTAATATTTTTATTCTGTACAGGCTTATTTCTTTTCACTCTGTCATTTAGGTTAGTATTGTGGAATAACTACAATGTTGTTGATCCATCCTCAGTTTTCTCCTATCACAGCCATTAAACTCTGTAACTGTTTTAAAGTCACCATTGGCCTCATGGTGAAATCCCTGAGCGGCTTCTTGATACACCATCCAAAGTGTAATTAATACCTTCAGCTCAAAGGGATATTCATCCTTCTTTGTGAGGCACTGGAAAACCTCCCAGGTCTTTATGGTTGAATCTGTGCTTGAAATTCACTGCTCGACTGAGGCACCTTACATATAATTGTATGTGTGGGGTACAGAGAGGAGGTAGTCATTCAAACATCGTGTTTCACACAGAGTCCATGCAACTTATGTGACTTGTTAAGTACATTTTTACTCCTGAACTTATTTAGGCTTGCAATAACAAAGGGGTTGAATACTTATTGACCCAAGACATTCCAGATTTTCATTTATAAAAATGTCTAAATACATAAGTTCACGTTGACATTATGGGCTATTGTGTCTAGGCCAGTGACAATCTCAATGTAATCCATTTTAAAATTCGGTCAAGAGGTTTGAAAACTTTCTGAAGGCTCTCTATACTGCTCTGTAGTTGTATCAGTATTATGTGGTGTTGTGTAGTACGTTCTAACTCACTGGGGATGGGCCGCAGCACATCGGGGATGAGGATCTCCACCAGGCCCTGGTACAGGGTGTTGTCACAGTCGCGGCTCCAGCGGAGCACAGGGTCGTACTTACACAGGATCACTAGACAGTCCTTAGGCAGGCGCTTCTCAGACTCATCATGTCTGTTACAACAATACAGATACGTTAGAAAATGACACAGGATTCTTGAAAAAAATGACATGATATTCCAAAAAAAAGAAAGACAGTTGCTTTAGTAGCATATTGAAGTCCCAGGACAAGACGTACACAGCCAGTGTGCCAGTGTCTCCACTCTGGCTCTCTTCAAACCTCCAGAAGGTCTTCCACAGGGTCTCCACCAGGGTGAACTGCAGGTTGATCGTCACGTCCAGAATAGCCTGGAAACAAAGAGGGAACACCAGCACCATCAGTATCAACTAGCTTAGCTCCTCACTTTATGCAAAGGATGCACAGGACAGCTGGACCGACAGAAACAACAGTGAGATGTACAGATGACATGTACATAACAGGACTATACAAGAACTGATGAATGAACAATGACACATACACCGGGGTAGGTCTCTGTACAGACAGACAGGGGTAGGTCTCTGTCCAGACAGAAAGGGGTAGGTCTCTGTACAGACAGACAGGGGTAGGTCTCTGTACAGACAGACAGGGGTAGGTCTCTGTACAGACAGACAGGGGTAGGTCTCTGTACAGACAGACAGGGGGGGGCCTCTGTACAGACAGACAGGGGGAGGCCTCTGTGCAGACAGACAGGGGTAGGTCTCTGTAAAGACAGAAAGGGGTAGGTGTCTGTACAGACAAAAAGGGGGAGGTCTCTGTACAGACAGAAAGGGGAAGGTGTCTGTACAGACAGAAAGGGGTAGGTCTCTGTACAGACAGACAGGGGTAGGTCTCTGTACAGACAGACAGGGGTAGGTGTCTGTACAGACAAAAAGGGGGAGGTCTCTGTACAGACAGACAGGGGGAGGCCTCTGTACAGACAGAAAGGGGTAGGTCTCTGTACAGACAGACAGGGGTAGGTCTCTGTACAGACAGACAGGGGTAGGTGTCTGTACAGACAGAAAGGGGGAGGTCTCTGTACAGACAGAAAGGGGTAGGTCTCTGTACAGACAGACAGGGGGAGGTCTCTGTACAGACAGACAGGGGTAGACAGACAGACAGACAGGGGTAGGCCTCTGTACAGACAGGCAGGGGTAGGCCTCTGTACAGACAGACAGGGGTAGACAGACAGACAGACAGACAGACAGACAGGGGTAGGCCTCTGTACAGACAGGCAGGGGTAGGCCTCTGTACAGACAGAAAGGGGTAGGTGTCTGTACAGACAGACAGGGGTAGGTCTCTGTACAGACAGACAGGGGTAGGTCTCTGTACAGACAGAAAGGGGTAGACCTCTGTACAGACAGACAGGGGTAGGCCTCTGTACAGACAGACAGGGGTAGGCCTCTGTACAGACAGACAGAGGTAGGCCTCTGTACAGACAGACAGAGGTAGGCCTCTGTACAGACAGACAGGGGTAGACAGACAGACAGTAACATGCTGTACATATAAACAACCAGTGTGACATACAGACAGGCACCTCACAGTGTTCCCGATACAGCAGCTGGAAGCTCTTGATGTGCTCCAGTTCTATGCCCTCCGGTAGGGCCTTCCCCTGCAGGTCAAGGTCAGGGAACTCTGGGAGGGTCCGAGACGCGTCTGCATGGGGACGGAAGACAATATTAATTGTGTATTTACACAAGCCAGATACTGTAAATGTCTGACCTGTTTTATCACTGTCTGTAACCTACTGAAGTTCATTTGTTAGTGTTTAATAAATGTCTCGGTTCGATATTGTCCATTCCGTTAATCAGTCAGTCTATAACTCTGAGATTTGTGTCTTTGTATTTCTCTACTGTACTTGGTAAAATATGGTCAAATGTTATTACATAGTAGGTACATTTTAAACACTCTTCTGTTTCTTTGGTGGTCATATAAACACTAAGTGAAGTAGCTACTCATTGACTCCAGTCCTTATTGGTACCATATACTGTAAACACCAAGATGGTACAATAAGGTGTTACCCCAATTCCCCCTAGTGTTGACAGACCTGACACCCCCCACCCTCTCACCCAGGAACTGCTGGTACTGCTGCACTTGGGCGCTGATGTCAGAGAGCCCCGCCCCCTGCTGCTGCTGCTGTTGGCCCGAGCCTGCCGCCATGCCATTGGTCATCCCCTCCACCTTCTGCACCGGCTTCAACCTAGGGAGGAGGGGTTCATGATGAAAATAATGAAGATCCTTTATACAGCAGGGAGGCTTCAATGAGAGAGATACAACAAAATGGCACAATAAGTTCTAGGAATAAGGACAGAAATACAGAAATGAAATGAGAGAAAGGGAGACAGAGAGAGTGAGAGGGGAGGAAAGAGAGACAGAGAGTGAGAGAGGGGGGAAAGAGAGACAGAGAGAGAGAGAGGGGGGAAAGAGAGACAGAGAGAGAGAGGGGAGGAAAGAGAGAGAGAGTGAGATAGGGTAGGAAAGAGAGACAGAGAGTGAGAGGGTAGGAAAGAGAGACAGAGAGTGAGAGGGTAGGAAAGAGAGACAGAGAGAGAGAGGGGAGGAAAGAGAGAGAGAGAGTGAGATAGGGTAGGAAAGAGAGACAGAGAGTGAGAGGGTAGGAAAGAGAGACAGAGAGTGAGAGAGGGTAGGAAAGAGAGACAGAGAGTGAGAGAGGGGGGAAAGAGAGAGAGAGAGAGACAGAGAGTGAGAGAGACAGAGAGACAGAGAGAAAGAATGAGAGGGTAGGAAAGAGAGACAGAGAGAGAGAGGGGAGGAAAGAGAGAGAGAGTGAGATAGGGTAGGAAAGAGAGACAGAGAGTGAGAGAGGGTAGGAAAGAGAGACAGAGAGTGAGAGAGGGGGGAAAGAGAGACAGAGAGAGAGAGACAGAGAGTGAGAGAGAGAGAGAGAGAGAAAGAATGAGAGGGTATGAAAGAGAGAGAGTGAGAGAGGGGAGGAAAGAGAGAGAGAGTGAGATAGGGTAGGAAAGAGAGACAGAGAGTGAGAGAGACAGAGAGTGAGAGACAGAGAGAAAGAATGAGAGGGTAGGAAAGAGAGCAACTGTTAGAGTGCTAGAAGGAGACAGTGTTTGAGGCACTGTGAGAGTGAAAGAGGAGAAGAGAGAGAGACGCAGAGAGAGAGAGGCAGAGACGCAAAGAGAGAGAGAGACAGAGAGAGTGAGACAGAGAGACGCAGAGAGAGAGGCAGAGACGCAGAGAGAGAGACAGAGAGACGCAGAGAGAGACAGAGAGATGCAGAGAGAGACAGAGAGACGCAGAGAGAGAGAGACAGAGAGAGTGAGACAGAGAGACGCAGAGAGAGAGAGGCAGAGACGCAGAGAGAGAGAGACAGAGAGACACAGAGAGAGACAGAGAGACGCAGAGAGAGACAGAGGCTGATAGCCCACCTCTGTTTCTGAGAGAAGGGCTGCTGTCTCATGGCCAGGTGCTGCTGGTCCTCCATCAGTCTGATCAGAGAGGAGCAGGCCTTGATCCTCAGGCCGTAATAGTGGTACTTGGAGTTCCCCCTGGAACACATACACAATTCAGCCTCTGATTCAGCCTAACCTTTGGGGCGTGTGCGTGTCTGTATGATATAACCCGTCTCACCGGGTGCCCAGGCGGCGCGTGCGTGTCTGTATGATATAACCCGTCTCACCGGGTGCCCAGGCGGCGTGTGCGTGTCTGTATGATATAACCCGTCTCACCGGGTGCCCAGGCGGCGTGTGCGTGTCTGTATGATATAACCCGTCTCACCGGGTGCCCAGGCTGCGTGTGTGTGTCTGTATGATATAACCCGTCTCACCGGGTGCCCAGGCGGCGCGTGCGTAGCCCCATGAACACGGATCTGATCAGCTTCCCAAAGGAGGCAGCGTTGACGGGCTCCAGCTTCTGCTCCTGGCAGTGCAGCAGGTAGTGGCAGTAGAGGGTGGAGCGAGGCAGACTGACCCCTTCAGCTGTCTCATAGTTATCTAGCAGCCACTGCACCTGGCAGAGAGGGACACACAGAGAGAAGGGAAAAATGGATGGGTTAGTCAACAAACACACACGACTGATCGGTTTGGTTTCTGAGCGTTTTATATTATCAATCATTCATTATAATAGAGACATGAGGGGGGGCAGAAGTAAGCTTGGGAGGGGCTGTAGTGCAGGGACAACGATATAACAATATAACATGATGAAGCCATGTCCCTCCTACAGTCTAGTACTGAGACTAGAACAGCCATGTCCCTCCTACAGTCTAGTACTGAGACTAGTAGAACAGCCATGTCCCTCCTACAGTCTAGTACTGAGACTAGTAGAACAGCCATGTCCCTCCTAGTCTATTACTGAGACTAGTAGAACAGCCATGTCCCTCCTACAGTCTAGTACTGAGACTAGTAGAACAGCCATGTCCCTCCTACAGTCTAGTACTGAGACTAGTAGAACAGCCATGTCCCTCCTACAGTCTAGTACTAAGACTAGTAGAACAGCCATGTCCCTCCTACAGTCTAGTACTGAGACTAGTAGAACAGCCATGTCTCTCCTACAGTCTAGTACTGAGACTAGTAGAACAGCCATGTCCCTCCTACAGTCTAGTACTGAGACTAGAACAGCCATGTCCCTCCTACAGTCTAGTACTGAGACTAGGAGAACAGCCATGTCCCTCCTACAGTCTAGTACTGAGACCAGTAGAACAGCCATGTCCCTCCTACAGTCTAGTACTGAGACTAGTAGAACAGCCATGTCCCTCCTACAGTCTAGTACTGAGACTAGTAGAACAGCCATGTCCCTCCTACAGTCTAGTACTGAGACTAGTAGAACAGCCCTGTCCCTCCTACAGTCTAGTACTGAGACTAGAACAGCCATGTCCCTCCTACAGTCTAGTACTGAGACTAGTAGAACAGCCATGTCCCTCCTACAGTCTAGTACTGAGACTAGTAGAACAGCCATGTCCCTCCTACAGTCTAGTACTGAGACTAGAACAGCCATGTCCCTCCTACAGTCTAGTACTGAGACCAGTAGAACAGCCATGTCCCTCCTACAGTCTAGTACTGAGACTAGTAGAACAGCCATGTCCCTCCTACAGTCTAGTACTGAGACTAGTAGAACAGCCATGTCCCTCCTACAGTCTAGTACTGAGACTAGTAGAACACTGAAAGGTGTGTGTGAGAGAATAGTACTGAGACTAGTAGAACACTGAAAGGTGTGTGTGAGAGAATAGTACTGAGACTAGTAGAACACTGAAAGGTGTGTGTGAGAGAATAGTATTGAGATTGGCGTCTCTGTCTCATACCTTTTTGTCTGCCGACGGTACGCCACTACCCTCCTCGCCCTCTGTTGTACTGACGGTGGCAGGAGAGGAGCGGGCGTTGTGGGTGGAGTAGCCCCCCTGACTGTTGCCACTCAGCATGTACCCCCCCTGGATCACATAGCTGCCCCCGCTTCCATTAGCCCCCGCCCCTTCCCCAGTCCCATTGGCTGTTCCCCCTGTCGCCACCACCGTTGCCCCACCCCCAGAGGCGGCCGCCGGATTGGCCACAATCTGGCCTGTGCCAGCCACGTACATAGACACACCACCGGTGGAGCCCGTTGTCACGGAGACGGTCAGGGGTGTGCCGGTGGTGGGGACCTGTGAGCCAGAAGTGGGAGGGGCTTCGTAGTAAGGGGCGGTGGTGGTCTGAGTGTACAGAGGGGTGTCTGTGTAGGTGAAGCTGCCTGAACGACTGGAGTGAGGGAGGAGGTGGGAAGAGGGAGGAATGAAGGGAGCAGGGGAGGAGAGAAGGACAGTGATTTTCAAATTCAGCAGTATAACTGTTGTCTTGAAAGATGAACCACTGCATCACAAAAATAGCAGTCCCAGATCTGTCTGTGCTGTCTGGCTTACTCCACTGTCTAGTTTTAGAAGTTGAGGTGATCAAGCTAGCTAGTTAGCAACAGTTAACAAACTATATAAGCATAGTGGCATAGCATTATATCACCATAGACAGTGTTCAGAGAGAGTAGAGGAGAGCTTACATTGTGCTGGCGGTGTAGTTGTTGTCTCCCCCTTCAACATACTGCACCTGATTGGTGTACACATGCTGCACTGGCACCTGCTGGAGCTGCTGCTGCACCTGGGACACACACACACACACACACACACACGCAGGCAGGCATGAGTACACACACAGAGTCGGTCAAAACACTAATCTACTCCCCCTCCTCCAATTTCCTTTGAAGTGTGTCCAAATATTTCAACCGTAGTCAATCATGAGGCATACCACATCAATCACGGGCTCATTCACTTCAATGGGAAAATGACCTTGACTTGCAGGCTGCTCCCCTTACCCTTCACATTGCTCTTCCCTACCTACTGTGTTGTCTCTGCCTTAATCACACTCCACTCTGTTACCCACTGACAGCCTCTCTAGGACACCTAACTTCCATTTAAAGCTGCAATAAGTCATTTTGGGGCGACCCGATTCCATTCACATGTGTGTGTTATGGATCTGTCATTCTCACTGAAAACAAGTCTCAGAAGTGGTAGATCTGTTCTATGTATTTCTCTGCTTCCTGTTCATAATTTTCGTTTTTGTGTCTTTTACTAGGTTTTGTACACCAGCTTCAAACAGCTGAAAATACCATATTTCTGGTTATGTAAAAAACATTTCACAGCGGTTTAGATGGTACAATGATTCTCCACACTAATACCTGCTTGTTTTGTCACATAAACTGAAATCACGCAAGCTATTTTTTATTTAACTTTTATTTAACTAGGCAAGTCACTTTAGAAAAAAATCCTATTTACAATGACGGCCTACCCCGGACGACGCTGGGCCAGTTGTGCAGCGCCCTATGGGACCCTCAATCACAGCTGGATGTGATACAGCCTGGATTCGAACCAGGGACTGTAGTGATGCCTCTGAGATGCAGTGCCTTAGACCGCTGCGCCACTCGGGAGCCCGGAAATGGCGGAGCAATTTCTGCATAGTGCATCTTTAAGTTAAAACTGCACTTAGTAGTGGGAGACTAAGGCAGAAATTCCACCTAATTGACCTACTCTGAGGGCAGAGGCTGCGTCAAACAGGAGTGGCTGTCCTTGGGCTGTGGTGACCGTGGGGTAGCCTCCCATCTCCATCCCCTCCCAGCCCAGCGAGAGCACCGACAGGGACAAGGCGAAGGGAGGGAAGGTCAGGGGGAGGGAGAGGGGGAAGTAGGAGGGGTACTCCTGGAGGCTGTGTCCGTCTGTCTGCATGTCTGGGTGTCTGTCTGACGGCACCCATGCAAAGTACTGTGCGTCTGTCCTGCTCTGCTCTGCTGTTGTCCACTCCTCCTCTACCTCTCGGTCTCTCCCTACGTCTGTCTCATCCCTCTCTCTCTGTTTGCTATGCGAACTCTGGAACCAACCAACCAGGAGGGAAATGTTGTGATGTTTATCTGGCTCAGCAGGACCAAATGAATACATAATACAATGCAATACAGCGTGTGGTTGTTGAATTATATATACTATCTTTAGCTCAAAGGATGGTTATGTGTGTGTGTATATTTATGTGTTATGTGTGGTGTTCCGTTTATGTCTTGTACATGTGTGTTATGCATTTTTGAGAGAGAGTGTGCGTGTGTGTGTGTGTGTGTGTGTGTGTGTGTGTCTTACCTCCTGAGTGAGGTGGACAGGCTGCAGGTTGGTGACACTCAGCTGGGTGGTGATACCCTGTTCAGTCTTGGCTGTGATCTGGGACGTTGCCTGCACCACTGACCTCTAAGGACAGAAAACACAACACAGATAGATTCACACAGTGTGTAGCTAAGACAATAGCGTCTGGTAGCTAAGATAATAGCCCTGTTACATCAGCTCAAACTGGGTGTGACGAGAACTGAACATTTTTCCTCATGCTTCCCATGTCCTGACTTGTCCAACACATGTTTCACAGCGTACTACTATGGCTGACCCTGTAAAACAACACATTTCACTGCACCCATCCAGTGTGGGACAATAAAACATCTGAGATACTGTTTTGCCATCTGAGAGCAGTTAGACACCGTAGGCTTGAGAGACTAGTAAGTATTTTGAGCTATTTCCGGCCAAGTTCTCTCGGGGAACAGCAAATGCTAGTTTCGATAGTTTTTCCTCAATTCTTGGTTTGTTCAGAGGTTGTTATCGTAAAACCCATAACTGCTGAGACTATCACTTCTCATTTTCCACATAATAGTGCACCAATGCTGGAAACCAAATACCGAAGGGATGCATAAATACTTTATGTCAGCACTATTTTGGCTTCACCAAGTCTTATGATGAGTTGCAAATAATAAACCGTTTTTTTTCTGTGTGGTTTCAAGTTGCAATTGTTGCAATATCATGTGTCTACCAGGATCATGTTCATTAGGGCATGAAAGAGAAAAAAGTTCAGATAGTCACCTCTCTGTTTTAATCTGTTTTCTTCTGTTTGGTGCCTAATGAACATGACCCAGGTGTGAATGAGAGAGGGGAAGGGACCTCTACCTGCTGTGCTGCTTGCACCTGCTGCACCACCTGTGTGGGAACCCCAGTCTGCTGTACCACAGCTGGAGGAGGGCTCGAGTCAGACACAGAGTCACTTGAATGGAGAGAGCCCTCTGTGTAGAGAGAGTGAAATAGAAAGGGAGAGAAAGAGAGAGAAAGAGAGAAAGGGAGAGAGCGAGAGAGGGAGGATAGAGAGAGAGAGAGAAAGGGAGAGAGAGAGAAAGGGAAAGAGAGAGAGAGAGAGAGAGTGAGAGAGGGGGGATAGAGAGAGAGAGAAAGGGAGAGAGAGAGAAAGGGAAAGAGAGAGAGAGAGAAAGGGAGAGAGAGAGAGAAAGGGAAAGAGAGACAGAAAGGGAGAGAAATGGAGAGAGAAAAACAGAGAGAGAGAATAAGACCTGTTAATATGAAATTGTGACTTCTCTCAGAGCCACAACACCCACATATTACAGTACACAACCTCTTCATGATAAGCAAGAGCACAGGGACAGAGTTCACAGCAATCAGAGACATTCCCCTCATTGCAGGTTTTTAGATTCATTTGGTAGAAACTGTGAATCAGAACGGCTCTCTTAAGATCAAGAACAGAGCTTGAACAGGAAGCTATGAGACTTGTTACTTCCTCTCTCTCAGGCCCATCTAAGAACGTGACACCAACGTAATCTGATTCTAATTTATCTTTAGTTTTATAATGTATAATCTCTGTAAAGCATATCATACCTATTCTAAGCTAAAATAATGTTTGCACCATGTTTTGTGCTTTAATTGTATTTTTAATCCCAGCCCCCATTTCCGCAGAAGGCCTTTTGGTAGGCCATCATTGTACATAATAACTTGTTCTTCACTGACTTGCCTAGTTAAATAACGGGTCAATCAAATTAAATAAATACAAATTGTCAGGTTTCTGAATGAAATGCCGCAATAATGTAGCCTGGTCCCAGGTGTTTGTGCTTTCTTGCCAACTCTTATGGTCTGCGTGACAATCACCATAGGAGTTGTCAAACAGATCTGGGACCAGACTAGTGTCGGTCATGACTTCAGATAAATTAAGTCTACAGTCAGTAGCATGTGATGTGATGCTGAGCACGGCTCACCTGTGACGGTGACTACGATGTACTGGGGGGCGTTCTGGGCGTTGTTGGCCTGTGATGAGGAACCCTGGATCTCAGCCGTCACATACTGGGTCTGGGGGGGAGGAGCCGGTGTGGGCGCCACCTGGACAACTGATACAGACACTAGGGTTAATTTATTGCATGATACACATTGTCATAAGCATCTGAATGGATGCTTACCTATAAGACATGACTCAAAATGCCATAAAAGTACATAAATGTATCAATGAAACAATATAAATATTTATTTATACATCGCAATTAATAAATGTATTACAATCAAATGAAAAATTATACTGGCAGAAACAATACCTGCTGTCTTCTGTGCCGCTGTGGGAGTGGCTTGTGCAGGGGGTGTGGTGTGTCCTGCTGCGGCTGCAGGAGCCCCCACTGTGGTCTGAAGCTGAGCCAGGAACTGCTGCGTAGGAGCTACCACGGTGTGTGGGGCAGCGGATGCTGAGGACTGTCCCGCCACCGTCACACTCCCACTCGCTGCCCCTTGGGGCTGGGTCGTCACGGGCTGCAACTCCCCAACGTAGCCTGTCGTGGCCATCACGAGAACTGGGACTCAGACACTGAATATGTGAAAAATAAAATAAAATCTTGTTAGCTGAGAGATCTAGCTGAAGCCTGGGTGCCAGTCTTTTTCTGCTCTCTTGCCAATTCCTGACAGAATTCTTGTGTTTGGCTTGACAATGACAGCAATGTTGTTGGCAAGAGCACAAACAGATTGGGGACCAGGCTAATCTACAATGAATAAAAAATATAAAAGCAACATAAAACCCTTTCAAAGATTTTACTGAGTTACAATTCATATAAGGAAATCAGTCAATTGAAATAAATTCACCAGGCCCTATGGATTTCACATGGCTGGGAATACAGATATGCATTCGTTGGTCACAGATACCTATTTTTTAAAAGGTAGGGGCGTGGATCAGAAAACCAGTCAGTATCTGGTGTGACCACCATTTGCTTCATGCATTGAGACGCCTCCTTCGTATAGAGTTGATCAGGCTGTTGATTGTGGCCAGTGGAATGTTGTCCTACTCCTCTTCAATGGCTGTGTGAAGTTGCTGGGTATTGGCGGGAACTGGAACACACTGTAGTACACATCAACCCAGAGCATCCCAAACATGCTCAATGGGTGACATGCCTGGAGAGTATGCAGGTCATGGAAGCACTGGGACATTTTCAGCTTCCAGGAATTGTGTACAGATCCTTGTGACATGGAGCTGTGCATTATCATGCTGAAACATGATGGCAGCGGATGAATGGCACGACAATGGGCCTCAGGATCTCTTCACATTATATCTGTGCATTCAAATTGGCATTGATAAAATGCAATTGTGTTCGTTGTCCGTAGCTTATGCCTGTCCATAGCATAACCCCACCCCCACTATGGGACACTCTGTTCATAACTTTGACATCAGCAAACCGCTCGCTCACACAATGCCATACACGCAGTCTGCCATCTGCCCAGTACAGTTGAAACCGGGATTCATCCATGAAGAGAACACTTCTCCAGCGTGCCAGTAGCCATCGAAGGTGAGAATTTTCCCATGTCGGTTACGAAGTCGAACTGCAGTCAGGTCAAGACCCTGGTGAGGATGACGAGCAAGCAGATGAGCTTCCCCGAGACTGTTTCTGACAGTTTGTGCAGAAACTCTTCAGTTGTGCAAACCCACAGTTTCATAAGCTTATGGTAGAAAAATGAACATTAAATTCTCTGGCAACAGCTCTGGTGGACATTCCTGCAGTCAGCATGCCAATTGCACGCTCCCTCAAAACATGAGACATCTGTGGCATTGTGTTGTGTGATACAACTGCCCATTTTAGGGTGGCCTTTCATTGTCCCCAGCACAAGGTGAGAGAAATAAGCTTTTTGTGTGTATGGAAAATTTCTGGGATCTTTTATTTCAACTCAAGAAATATGGGACCAACACTTTACATGTTGTGTATATATTTTTGTTCAGTGTAGCTATAGATAGTAATTGTTAAATTGTTGCTTTATCTTTGATGGGGCCCTATCATCATCATCATCCAGACTGTTCCTTAACGTGATAATGATTGAGTCAGTGAGGCCAGATGGAACCCAGCAGGAGAGGTTTCTTTTCAGCACCTGGCTTTTTACCGCTGTCTCAGAATCAGAATCAACTTTATTCGCCATGTGCATTTGCACATACTCTGAATTGTACTTGTTGATATGGTGCTGCTCGTGATTGAAAACATTTAGAGACCGAATACAGACAGAGAAGTTTAAACACAGTTTACAAACATTTTAAACAATTATACCACCGTAATTAATGTATTGTAGCACTGCCTCTAATTAATTCCATAATTGAAATTGCTATACACATGGGGAACTTCTGCTTCTTTACACATATTCTGTCTGGGCCTAATGAGTCAATTCACTTATGACTGAGATTTCCCCTCCAAAGACTGTTAGTGGTACAGCTAGAGAAGAGGTGTGGGGAAGGAGAAGGCTTGAAGGGAAAGAAAGGCATGCATTTGGTGTCCCGTTACCTGTAATGTGATCAGTCATCTCTAATGTGACTGCTGCTGCTACAGGCCAGAAGGCTTTTTACATTGACATTTTTGTGATTTAGCAGACACTCATATCCAGAGCGCCTTACAGTAGTGAGTGCATTCATTTTAATGCTTTTTTTGTACTGGTCCCTCGTGGGAATCGAACACACCAACTGATCTTCACGGGACTGCAACATGAGTAAAGTGGGGAAGCCAGTCTCCATTCTGCTTGTCTATTGACACTGCGTAAAGCATTGGTGTTGTTTTTACTTTTAGTTCACTTGTAATTTACATGGTTATTAAAGGGGTAATAACATGGTGTCTGGACGAACTACAGAATTTAGGCCACTCTTTTAGAATAGAATATCCAGCCTCTAGCTTTGACATGTCTATTTCTCCAAACCCTTCTCTCCCTCGCACTCTCTCATATACAGAAGAGACACTGCTCTGTGGAATTTATAACAGTATAGCAGGTTTACAGATGTGAAGCAAAATGTTTTCAAGAATACTACCATTTCACCCCTTTTTAGCCTATTCAATAGTATGGGTTTTATTGAGTAGCCAATACTCAGCAAATAACTATATATGACCTTTGCGGTTGCCAAAATGAGACGAAGATATACATTACTGGACAAAATTCAGTTTAGCTATCCAAGTGAATGAGTTACTAACGCAAATGCCCCCCCATGTTTCAAGGTCCTTGTCACTGTAACTGACATCTGCATAATATAGTCAGTCGCGCCCCTCACTGACACGCCCCTCTTCACATTGCTTGCTTGACTTCACTTCCCAGTGCCACCTTTCTTGCCCTCGTACTGGCTTGAGAACTAAAACCTCTGGCCGGCTATTTCTTCTTATTTACCAAATTACAATGCATCTTTAGTTAGCTTTTTAATTTGTTTTATCCAGGCTACTACTATCAGCTCGCAGTGAGATTGGCTAGCAGCAACTAGCTAGCTAACGTTGGTTAACGAGTCAACCTCTGTCTCAGCCAGGCAGAAGGACATTTTGCGTTAAAGCTGATAAGATGGGTAAAGTTTGAACATTATTTGACAGATGCCACTGTGGTTTTCCACGTAGCCTGGCTAGCTAACATTAGCTTCGAGCTGGTCAGCAAGCTGCATGTCAACAGCAGAGCTAGCTAACGGTCGTTAGCTTGTCTCGCGTATCTACAACACCCGCCATTTTGTACCCATATCGTGCATTTGACATCGCCATAACAACGGCCTGGGTATTAAAGCGTCATGTCAGGCATAATGTACTCAGACACCGCGTTTCAAGAGACACTATTGATGAGCCAACAAGCAAGTTAGCTAGCTAGAGACGTTGGCAACCAGTTTGCTATAAATGGCTACTGAAACAGGCAAAGAAAAACAGCAGCATCCAACATAATGTTTCATTTGAAATGTTAGAAGCACACGTAAACTATCTAATATGTTTAGAGTTTCACCTCTGATTCCAAGTGAATTTCCCACCGGTATTTTTGTTTTTATTTTTTTCAAGGATTCAGGCTGTTGTTGTTGATTCTCGTTGCTGGGTTCTTGTCGCCAGGGCTACCGTGGCTATGGCGCTTCGTCCTCACCGGGGCAACTGTTGCTACCCACCCGCTTTCTTCCCTCCCCCTCATTCGCGCTGATTGGCAGACAACTCCCAATATGTTTTAAAGTGGTAGTACCACATCATTTGTCGATACAAAGCACTTCTTCACATCTGTGAGAAACCCATGTCCAGTTTGAACATGAAATTAAACAACGGAGGCGGATCCCAAATCCGGGATAGAAATTTGATTATTCTAATGTCAACCCACTAGTGATTTGGTAGTAACACTGTATCTCAGTTTGATCGCCGTTTTATTTGATCATATATGTTGAAATAAAATGAAACATTAAGTTAGACAATGCGACCTCAATGTCACCTGGTCTGCAAGCATGCAACCTTATTATTGTGTAGGCCTAGACCTAGTGTAGCAAGCTCTTTTAGAGCAATAAGGTTAAGTGAAAGTGACATAATTATTATATTGCAGATGAGTGATCAGTGAATTTAGTTGTCTAAAACAACAACGCTGTATATGAACACTGAATGAAAATGAGTAGTTTAACATGGATTCTGTTCTCTCTCTCCTGCTCTCTCTCACACATTTAATGTAAAGGGATTTATTGGCGTGGGAAACAGTGAAATACATGGGTCTATGTTTTTGGTTGGATAGGTTTCTTAATTTCTTTCTTAGGTTTTTGCATTCTTCATCAAACCATTTGTCATTGTTGTTCATTTCCTTAGGTTGTCTGCTTGACATTTTTAGATTTGATAAGGCTGCTGAAAGGTCGAATATACTTTAGGCTTTGTAATAACAAGTTTAACTATTTCAGTGAAACGTTTTCTAAAAGGGATTGAATTTGTTGTTGCCCAATTTTTTGGGGTTGGTTTCTACACTACTTTCCTTCCATCGATAGCATGTCTTAGTATTATGCAGTCCCTTTGGCTTTGATGCCTCATGATTGAATATTGAGCTTTTCAAATAGACTGGGATTTTGCTGTGATCTGATACAGGTGTAGGTGTGTCAGTGGGCTGACTGTGAATGCTCTGCGAGACTCGGTTGGGATCAGTGATAAAGCAATCTACAGTACCACTGCCAAGGGATGAACTGTAGGTGTACTTACCATAGGAGTCACCTCAAAGCTTACCAGTGACTAAGTACAGGCCCAGCAACCAACATAGCTGCAAGAACTGTGACCAATTTTTGTTGGTTGTTTTGCAGTAGTTATGTCTTGTACACACACAAACATAAACTCAGCAAAAAAAGAAACGTCCTCTCACTGTCAACTGCGTTTATTTTCAGCAAACTTAACATGTGTAAATATTTGTATGAACATAACAAGATTCAACAACTGAGACATCAACTGAACAAGTTCCACAGACATGTGACTAACAAAAATGGAATATGTGTCCCTGAACAAAGGGGGTGTCAAAATCAAAAGTAAGTCAGTATCTGGTGTGGCCACCAGCTGCATTAAGTACTGCAGTGCATTTCCTCCTCATGGACTGCATCGGATTTGCCAGTTCATGCTGTGAGATGTTACCCCACTCTTCAACCAAGACACCTGCAATTTCCCGGACATTTCTGGGGGGAATGGCCCTAGCCCTCCGATCCAACAGGTCCCAGACGTGCTCAATGGGATTGAGATCCGAGCTCTTCGCTGGCCATGGCAGAACACTGACATTCCTGTCTTGCAGGAAATCACGCACAGAACGATCAGTATGGCTGGTGGCATTGTCATGCTGGAGGGTCATGTCAGGAGGAGCCTGCAGGAAGAGTACCACATGAGGGAGGAGGATGTCTTCCCCGTAACGCACAGCGTTGAGATCGCCTGCAATGACAACAAGCTCAGTCGATGATGCTGTGACACACCGCCCCAGACCATGACGGACCCTCCACCTCCAAATCGATCCTGCTCCAGAGCACAGGCCTCGGTGTAACGCTCATTCCTCGTTATAACACGAATCTGACCATCACCCCTGGTGAGACAAAACCGCGATACACACACGTATACAGACAGTCTACATACTGGCAACAAACAAATTATTCAAAAAGCAACACATTCAGTCGCCATCAATGTCGCTCTCTTAACCTGCTCACCTGGTCACTCACCACTAGACAATGTGCAAATGAGTCTCCAACGTCCCCCTGAAATACCATGTTGTTCGCATTGTTATCAACCTATTAATTACAAATTCACAAATCCATTGTCAATTCTGAAACGGGAGACCTTTACCTATGCGTTGACACAGATAGGGTCCCAGCCTTTGTTTGACTCAGATGATGACTTCCATGTTATCTGCCTTTGAAAATGTCACCCGCTTTGCCTCATTGCCCTACTCCTTGCTGTGTGAACCCCCCACCTGTGACTTCATCCCTCTTTTTCAGAGAGAGAGAGATGGAGAAATATGAGGGGAGAAGCAAGTCATGGGAGAATAATCAGAGCAGCTGTGGTTACAGAATCAGCGCTGAAAAGGTGTGAAGTGGTATAGGAGAAGAGTTTAAGTTCTACTTGAAAGTAAGTTCTATATAATAATAAAAATATGTATTTTATTTTGTGCTTTTCATTACAAGCTGAATCTCAAAGTCACTTTGAAAACAAAATGTAACCAGAAACTATTTAACAAAACAAAGGTAGGGATCTGTCAGTATGTTGGCGATGGTCAACTTTAGATGATAGGCAGTTCAGAAAGGTAGTATCTTGAGAGGAGGGAGCATAGATGTAGAGATATCTGACAGACAGGCCATGGAACACCTCAACGGGCACCTCGTCGTCGTCCACAGTCACAGCTCCTCCTCCGTCGGTAGGCTGGATCTTCCACTACTGAAATGTAGCACATATGTACATTTGTAGTATACTGTATGTACTAAACTGGGTATTTGTGTTTGAGAAAACATGTTCTTGATACTGACATTTTGACACAGTGGCATCACACTTCTGAACTGTGTCATCATACCCAACATTCCTACTGTAACTCTGTAGAAGATTTGATCAAGTTTAAATATGTATTTTTAAGGTGTTTTGACACTTTATTCAGATAGTGAGGAAATAGACCAGAGGGAGAAACAGTAGGAAGGGTGGACACAGGTATTGAACCCTGGTCTCCGGATGGGATTTGTGTGTAACATGTGTTAGGGAGTGTTACCACTACACCGTGGCTCTGCACATTAACACTTGCTTTGAGCAGAAATGTCTGGTGATCAAGTGAGTTTGAGGTGGGTGATGACCACAAAAAAGGTGTAGGTGAGGATTCAAATGAAACGTGGGTTTGACATCCAGAAAATGACTTTTTCCTGTAATCAGATTACAAACTACTCTGACATCATCGTCGCGTTTGAGCAGTATTGGCTAATTATGCCACCTTTGGTCAGTGCTTTGTCTCCATAAAGGTCTCTGGGTCTATCTCTCTCTCCTATCTATGACTGTCCTGGTTGGGAGGGTGTGCATGTGCAAGTTCCATGTCTACCTCGTATGGCTGAGGACCCCTTTATAAACCAATACCAGGTCATTGGGGAAGTCACACAACACTCGCGACCACAGAGAGACAGAGAAAAACACCTGCTCCAAACAGCCCAGTCTACCATTGAAGAATCTATTCTCTCTCCTCCTTTTTTGCTCACTCATTCATTTACCTCCTGGGACATGATGTGGAAACCACTGGTATTAGCTGTGTGTTTGTTAGTGGCTGGGGTGCAGGGGATGGAGCGCCCCACGTATGGAGTGAAGCTATGTGGCCGGGAGTTCATCCGGGCGGTCATCTTCACCTGTGGAGGATCTCGCTGGAGACGGTCACTTGGGAGTGCAGGTGAGGCATGCCGGCTAGACAAGCCTTTTATTGGGTCATTGTGTTTCTAAATTGTGCACATTTTGATTCTAGCCAAGCAGTAATGCAGCTGATTCAATATATCAGTGATTTATGGTTTGTTGAGTAAAGGGAACGGCTTTTTTTGCACCACTGGCTTTGTCCATTGGAATGTATTAAATCCGCCCAGTCGATTACGTCCACCCAGTCGATTACATTTTTTTCATTTAAATGTATTGTGCATTGGTCCAAACACATCAAGACAGTAGTGAAGAGGGCCCGACAAAGCCTATTCCCTCTCAGGAGACTGAAAGTATTTGACATGGGTCCTCAGATCCTCAAAAAGTGCTACAGCTGCCCCATCGAGAGCATCCTACTGGTTGCATCACTGCCTGGTATGGCAACTGCTCGGCCTCCGACCACAAGGCACTGCAGAGGGTAGTGTGTACGACACAGTACATCACTGGGGTCAAACTTCCTGCCATCCGAGACCTCTATACCAGGCGGTGTCAGAGGAAGGCTCAAAAATGTCTCAAAGACTCCAGCCACCCTAGTCATAGACTGTTCTTTCTGCTACCGAGTGTCAGTCGGTACCGGAGCACCAAGTCTAGGTCCAAAAGGCTTCTAAGCAGCTTCTACCTCCAAGCCATAAGCCTCCTGAACAGCTAATCAAAGGGCTACCCGGACTTTTTGCATTGCCCCCCCTTTTTACGCTACTGCTACTCACATTGACTCTGTACCGGTACCCCCTGTATATAGCCTCGCTAGGGTTATTTTACTGCTGCTCTTTAATTACTTGTTACTTTTATTACATTTTTTTTACTTATCTATTTTGTACTTGTATTTGGCACTTTACAAATAACATTTTATTTGAAATAGAAACACAGTAATCTTTGACTTTTGAATGTATAAATTGAGCAGCACTGAGAGTCAATATCACATTTCAACACTCCTACTATAAACTGCATTTCAGGAGACTTCCCTCAGGACCCTTTCAGCTCCCATGACGAGGACTCGTCTGAAGGCTGGAACTCAGACTCCCAGGTCCCAGAGGGTCCCTTCCAGCATGTCCAGGAGGGTGGGGTGTTCATCAGCAGGCCAGCCCGCTCCCTCATCTCAGAGGAGATACTGGAGGCTCTCCGTATGTCAGACCGAAAGGGCCGTGATGTGGTGGTGGGCCTGTCCAACGCCTGCTGCAAGTGGGGCTGCAGCAAGGGAGACATCAGCTCCCTTTGCTGAGAATCCACCCCATTCTCTATCCTCCCATGCACACACATAGCCCTACACATACCTGGTATTTTCTCATATCTCTCTCTCTCGGTTTTTCTAACTGCTCTCCAGAGTGTTTCCGAGTTAAAGTATCATGTTAACTGTGCAGGGAGAATATAACCTTATTCTCCATATAAACCCAGTCGGTATTAGATTGAACGTCATGACCCTACCTGCCTGTAAAACAACTTGTGTTTACCTAGGTTTCCACATTGGCTCACAGCAAAAACGTTATCTTTTTCAAATGCAATTTTCTTATTGTCTGCTTGTTTTAGTCAATTACAAAACTCCATTTACGAAAAGTACAACATATCTAAAGATGACTTTTCAATATTGCTTCTCCATAGCGTTCTCACTACTTAGAAAAACGTAATATTGTAGGGCTTCCCTTATTATGCCCTTTCCCATGACAATGCTAGCAGCAACTTGAGTTACTGACCGGAACATTAAGCTAGCCAAGACCAACAACACAAACAATCTGACTATCCAGCTACTGACTATCCAGCTACTATCCAACGGACAGTATGAGCTAAACAAATTAAATGTGTTAACTGTGATGAAATGTTTTCCACACACATACCTACGTATAGCCTACTTGGACACCGCGTCCCCACATTTCCCACACCGAATAGCCTGAAGCCACAGGGCTCTTCTCCCAGGCTCTATTTCCCAACGTGGGACCATTGCGAACCATTGGTCGGAATTTCAGCGGGTTTTCCCCAATTTATGGGCGTGGTCTAGGGGAATTCCTTATTATTATGTCATTACCGACTGGGACTGAATACCGATATCTTCCTGTCTCTATACGTGTGGAATTTGGCTACCTGTGATGAAATGTGGTTTCCAGACCACTTTCTCCATTGCTGTTTTTGGATCCTTCCTACTTTTTGTCTCACTGTCGTCATTCACATGGCCCTTATTTTTATTTTTAAATCTGTCAAATCTGTTTAATTTTGGATTATGAACCTGTTATAAAGGTTTTAATAAAGATTTGATTTGCTTAACATTCTGACTCTTGGTATGTTTTCCCACCAGCCACAGATACGGCCAATGCCAGAATCATGACATAGGAAAACATAGAGCCATAGGACATAATGGAGTTGGCCTATGACATGTGTAAAGGAACTTTTAAATCTACTGCACAAAAATATTGCGTTTTGAATAAAATGACTTATTCAAATGGAGAACAATCCCACAGGAATAACACACAACTGACCCCTCAAAAGAGCCCATAAGGGAACTGAACAAAACGGATCCAATCTGGAAGTGGCAGTGGCCTACATAAATTACAGCATCATTTAGTCTGTTGTTGTTCTTCTACTATTTATTATGTTACCAATACTATTTTCATGTTAAAATTAAATTCTGATTACAATTACTATCTCTCATCTTTTCACTAAATGCAATCTATTAGCTTCCAAAATGTAAGTAGGTATAAGGTATATATCTATCTGTCTGATAACACCTTCTGATTGAATGGCTCCGCCTGCACTTTGAAAAACCCACAGTGCATTAAGTGAATGTTGGAAAAAGATATTGGTTCCCTTCTAAACATAGAAATGTGAATGCAGAACGGATTCGGCCACAAAATAGGTGAAGTGAACTGACAAAAGAGTTTCTCATACAAAGGAAAGCGCAGTGTGAAAACAAAGAAAACTGAGATATTTAGCTTTTTTTTTACCCCAGAGTTCACTTTAAAGAGGACTGAAATCAGTTATTTTAAAGAGGACTGACTATATGTGAAAACACCATTATAATGTAGGGTTAAAATTGATGCAATAGAGGATCCCTGCCAAAGGCAATTTAGGCGGGTCATAGTAGGCGGGACATAGACAGATCACAGAGCTTTTTAGAAATGTGTCCATACCTCTTCCGGGCTCATTACACTCCGCTTTGCGGATCATAGACAAGTTGGATGTGTGAGAAATAGTTAGGTCTCCACACACATCCAATCTAGTTTCTGCCGTATTGCTTTCACCTATTCAGCCTGATCATTTCGGTGAAAGGGAGTGAGCGAGGAGGCAAAGGAGGAAGCATCGCTTTGGAATGAAATACGGTCAGTGTGTCTCGAAAAGCTCCCATACTTCTGCGCACGTAAACATCGCAAACATTTATTCAATGTACAATAGAATGCTGGCGAAAGATGGAAGTTCCGTTATTTTGAAGTCTTTCTTGACGACTAGGTAATAGCTCTTATTTTTCGAACCACTTATTTTTCAACTTAACTTACAGTTTGCCGAAATCTTATAGATCATTAGGCCTACCAGTATAACATTTTTAGACTTGAAATGATACAAGACTTTGAATGTTCACTCTCATCTCTATACTTATGGCTATGGCAAGTTAATTTGCATCATAACATGACAACAATGGTTAATAGAAACCAGATGCTTTTATCATCCTGTGCTTTTGGCTTAAAAACATGTATGTAGGCTACACAATATACAGAGTGGCAGATATGTCAGTGGCGAAGACAGTGACAGATATGTAACCAATGATGTATATAATAAACCCTGGATTGCTGATTGTTACGTATTGGCCACTGAGTGAAGCCACTCAATGGTAGGAACATCAATCAATAGGAATGAATGAAATTCTACAGTATTTCCATTAAATGTTTCAAGGACGAAATTACATGTAATTTGTGTAATTTTTGTTGTTGTAGTGGGTCAGTAACATTAGTAATCTAAAAATTGTACTTTAAGGAAAACATTTGTATATATTTCAAATGTTTATGTTAAGCACACATAATATAATTTTAAAGTATGTATTATTTTACTAGGCAAGTCAGTTAACAACAAATTCCTATTTTCAATGACGGCCTACTGGGGAACAGTAGGTTAACTGCCTTGTTTAGAGGCAGACCAACAGATATTTCCCTTGTCAGCTAAGGAGTCTATAATAGAATACATGTGGCAAAAACGAATGTTGACATTAATACATACATTTTTATGGCTTCCAAAGTATTTTTTACAACAGTAAGGGAGGGAGTGCCAAGCTGGAGGCCCATTGGCTTCAACATATCGCCCCCTAGCAGTCATCTAGTGTATATATAAATCATTGGCTGAAAAGGTTTGCACGTTACTGTGTGAACAACACCTATCACCAAAGATCAGTCTTGTTTTACTCCAATGTTTGTAAACAATGTACATGTAAACAAACCCTGTCTAGCCTCAAAGCATGGTTAAAACTGTAATGTTGATATCATGCATGGTCAGTCCTTGCATCCATAGCCCTGTCTATGAATTTGAGAGTGGTTACATTTCTCCAGGCCCATCCCTCATCTTTTTACCAAAACAGAGGCGGTTGACCACTTTGTTATTGTTTCAATTAAGGACTAAAGGCTCAGTGCAGTTATGCTCCTGTGTTTTAAGTATATTTCCACACTATGAGGTTGGAATAATACTGTGAAATTGGGAAAATTATGATAATGCCATTTTAGTGCCATTTTAGCTGTTTGAAAAGGCCACCTGACATTTCAGTCTGTTTTGGTGGGATGGAGATTTGGCCTGTCTGGTGACATCACCTGGCGTTAAATGAGTTAATAGACCAATAAGAAAGAAAGTTTCAAACCTCTCTGCCAATAAAAGCTAGTTTTCAGTTTTCCATTCCCTACTCAGATCACTCCCAGACAGTCCTAGCAAAATTCTTGCTTTGTAAATCGCTCTTTGCTAAGAAGCTATGCTGCTGTTGTTGATCGTTTTAATTGAAAACAATCACAGTATGGTACTTTTTATTTGTTACCCAGAAATGATTTGATTTTGATATTAAATCTGGCTGCATTGGACCTTTACGGATGTGTGTGTGTGTGTGTGTGTGTAAAAGTTTTGTCTGTGCGTGTGTGTCCGCATCTGTGTGTGTGAGAATTCTGAAACATTCATACACCTGCCATTCACCACTCATTTGGTGTGTGTGTGTTTTCCATAGGTGCTTATAGGATAGTGGTGTGAGTAATGGCATGGCCCAGAGTCCCATGCCTCCTGCTGATCCTGCTGCTCCTACTACACACCTGCTTACCTCAACCAGGTGAGTCCTTCACACTGGACTGATCCCAGATCTTTTTCCTGGTAAAGTCATGTGACCAGGAAATTCTCCTTGTGACTATTTATAATCTCTATTTGACACACCCTCAGATCCACCATTCACTGATCAGCTCTGGGGTTTCTTCAAATAATTCAGATGGACTAAACCGTAATGCTGATCTATATGTTTGATCTGATTGTCTGTCTATGTTATTAGTTCATTCTTATTATTAAACACTGGACCGTATCTTTTATACTGTTTTTCACACTGTGTATTCATGTACTGTATTCTTCACATATCTCATTTTAATATATCTACTACTGTACATTGCATTTTTGTTGTACCGTTTAAACATACTGTGTATTTACAGTGCATTTGGAAAGTATTCAGACCCCTTGACATTTTCTACATTTTTGTTAAGTTACAGCCTTATTCTAAAATGTATTCAATTAGTTTTTTCCCTCATTAATCTACACACAATACCCCATAAAAATATCAGAACTGAAATATAACATTTACATAAGTATTCAGACCCTTTACTCAGTACTTTGTTGAAGGACCTTTGAAAGTGATTAGAGCCTTGACTTTTCTTGGGTATGATGCTACAAGCGTGGCACACCTGTATTTGGGGAGTTTCTCCCATTCTTCTCTGCAGATCCTCTCAAGCTCTGTCAGGTTGGATGGGGAGCGTTGCTGCACAGCTATTTTCAGGTCTCTCCAGAGATGTTCGATCGGGTTCAAGTCCGGGCTCTGGCTGGGCCACTCAAGGACATTCATAGACTTGTCCCGAAGCAACTCCTGCGTTGTCTTGGCTGTGTGCTTCGGGTCGTTGTCCTGTTGGAAGGTGAACCTTTGCCCCAGTTTGAGGTCCCGAGTGCTCTGGAGCAGGTTTTTCATCAAGGATATTTCTGTACTTTGCTCTATTCATCTTTCCCTCGATCCTGACTAGTCTTCCAGTCCCTGCCGCTGAAAAACATCTCGACAGCATGATGCTGCCACCACCATGCTTCACAGTAGGGATGGTGCCAGGTTTCCTCCAGACGCTTGGCATTCAGGCCAAATAATTAAATCTTAGTTTCATCAGATCGGAGAATCCTGTTTCTTATGGTCTGAGAGTCCTTTAGGTGCCTTTTGGCAAACTCCAAGAGAGCTGTCATGTGCCTTTTACTGAGGAGTGACTTCCATCTGGCCACTCTACCATAAAGGCCTGATTGGTGGAGTGCTGCAGAGACGCTTGTCCTCCTGGAAGTTTCTCCCATCTTCACAGAAGAACTCTGGAGCTCTGTCAGAGTGACCATCGGATTCTTGGTCACCTCCCTGACCAAGGCCCTTCTCCCCTGATTGCTCAGTTTGGCCGGGCTGCCAGCTCTAGGAAGTGTCTTAGTGGTTCCAAACTTCTTCCATTTAAGAATGATGGAGGCCACTGTGTTCTTGGGGACCTTCAATGCTGCAGAAATGTGTTGGTACCCTTCCCCAGATCTGTGCTTCGACACAATCGGAGCTCTAAGGACAATTCCTTAACCTTATGGCTTGGTTTTTGCTCTGACATGCAATGTAACACAAGCATTTCTCTGCACCCGCTATAACATCTGCTAGACTTTATGCATCCCCATTTCCTTCATTTTATTCAACACAACCTTCCATAGAGATCATATCAGTATCAGTCTTAATTAATGCGTAGGGGACCAAGAGGTAAATGGTTCCTAATCACCACCCTGTTAGTCATATCACATATGCTATGGACCTTGTGTTGTGTTCATTATAGTAGGCAATGGTAAACTTTTTGAAATGGAAAACGTTTATGAGTGTTTCTTATTGGACAAGTCCAGGTAGTTCCTCCCTGTTTCAGACGTTTTTCGTCTGTTTGCTGCCTAATGAACACAACCCTTGGTGTGTGGTTATGATTTTATGTTTCATACTGATACTAGAAGAGGAGAGGAACTCTGAGAGAGGAAGGGTGTCACCACCTCGCAAGATCTCCGTCTTGTTATCATTTCCTGTTTGGGCTTCATGTTCCTTGAAACGCTCTCATTGTGTGCTTGTGGTTTCAACGTTGTGTGTGTGTGAGGGGGGGTCTAGGGTAAAGAGGATGCCAATAACAACAGAAGGAACGCTAAACTGGCACAGTTCCTTTAAAGGTGAATGTCATCTGGATTTTATTTCTCTCTTTCTCTCTCACTATCAGTTTATGTGAAACCGCCACGCATGTCTCCAACTCAATCATCAAGTTTGCAGACACCACAACAGTGGTAGGCCTGATTACCAACAACGACGAGACAGCCTACAGGGAGGAGGTGAGGGCCCTGGTGGAGTGGTGCCAGGAAAATAACCTCTCCTTCAACGTCAACAAAACGAAGAATAGAGGAGAGAGCACGCCCCCATCCACATTGACAGGGTTGCAGTGGAGAGGATCAAAAGCTTCAAGTTCCCCAGCGTGCAAATCATTTAGGACCTGAAATGGTCAACAACGCCTCTTCAACCTCAGGAGGCTGAAGAAATTCAGCTTGGCCCCTAAGACCCTCACAAACTTCTGCAGATGCACCACCTAAGTGTTCTGTATCACCGTCTGGTACGGCAACTGCACCACCCTCAACCGCAGGGCTCTCCAGAGGGTGGTGCAGTTAGCCCAACACATCACATCAACACATCATGCCCTCCAGGACATCTAGAGCACCGGTGTCACAGGAAGGCTAAAAAGCTCATCAAGGACCTCAGTCACCGAACTATGGCCTGTTCAGCTCTCTACCATTTAGAAGGCGGAGACAGTACAGGCACATCAAAGCCTGGACCGAGAGACTGATAAACAGCTTCTCCAGGCCATCTCGAACTGTTAAACAGTCATCACTAGCCGGCCTCCTCCCAGTTCCCTGCCCTGAACCTTAGACACTGTCACTAGCCGGCTACCACCCGATACTCTACCCTGCACCTTAGAAACTGCTGCCCTATGTACATAGAGTCAGTCATTGAACACTGGCCACTTTAATAATGTTATTATTATAAAAAATGTTTTACCCCTTTTTCTCCCCAGTTGGTAGTTACAGTCTTGTCCCATCGCTGCAACGTCCGTACGGACTCGGGAGAGGCGAAGGTCGAGAGCCATGCGTCCTCTGAAACACAAACCTGCCAAGCCACACTGCTTCTTGACACACTGCTCTATTATCCTGGAAGCCAGCCGCACCAATGTGTCAGAGGAAACACAGTACAACAGGCGACCGTGTCAGCGTGCATGCGCCCGGCCCACCACAGGAGTCTCTAGAGCGCGATTGGACAATGGCATCCCGGCCGGCCAAACCCTCCCCTAACCCGGACGACGCTGGAGCAATTGTTCACCGTCACGGCCAGCTGCGACACAGCACGGGATCGAACCTGGATCTGTTTATGACGCCTCAAGCACGGCATTGCCTTAGACCGCTGCGACACTCGGGAGGCCACTGTAAAAATGTTTACCCACTTTATATTTATATACTGTATTCTATTCATGGCTCATCCTATATAACTATTCCTTCCAGTTCTCTACTGACAATGACTGGAATGAATTGCAAAAATCACTGAATGGCATATATCTCCCTCACTAACTTTAAGCAGCAGCTGTCAGAGCAGCTCACAGATCACTGCACCTGTACATAACCCATCTGTAAATAGCCCATCCTACCTAACTACCTCATCCCCATACTGTTATTTATTTTTTTGCTCCTTTGCACCCCACTTACAGATTCATATTCTGCACATCTATCACTCCAGTGTTTAATTGCTAAATTGTAATTATTTTGCCACTATGGCCTATTTATTGCCTTACCTCCCTTATCTTACCTAATTTGCACACACTGTATATAGACTTTTTTCTCTATTGTGTTATTGACTGTATGTTTGTTTATTCCATGTATAACTCTGTGTTGTTGTTTGTGTCGCACTGCTTTGCTTTATCTTGGCCAGGTCGCAGTTGTAAATGAGAACTTGTTCTCAACTGGCCTACCTGGTTAAATAAAGGTGTTCTCAACTGGCCTACCTGGTTAAATAAAGGTGTTCTCAACTGGCCTACCTGGTTAAATAAAGGTGTTCTCAACTGGCCTACCTGGTTAAATAAAGGTGTTCTCAACTAGCCTACCTGGTTAAATAAAGGTGTTCTCAACTGGCCTACCTGGTTAAATAAAGGTGAAATAAAAAAAATACAAAACTACTGCTGTACAGACCTTTTCTATTTACATACTGTACATACTGTCTATTCACACCATCACATTCATATATATATTATTTATACTCCGGACTCTGACATTGCTCGTTCTGATATGTCTACATTTTTTAGCTTTTGGATTATGTGTGTATTATTATTGTACTGCTAGATATTGTTGCATTGTTGGAGATAGAAACTTAAGAATTTTGCTGCATCTGTGATAACATCTGCAAAACTGTGTACATGACAAATAAACTTTGATTGGATTTGTCTCTTTTTGCCTGTCTCTTTTTCTCTATCACTTGAAATTCACTTCTACCTCCCTCCTCATTGTCTCCCTCACTCTCTGCAGGCCCTCCATCTCCTCCCTCCGCTCCCCAGTGTCACATCCCCTATACGGAGGGACGACAGGCAGATATCCACTGTTTCTGGGATCCAGGACAGAACCCACAGATCCCCACCTCCTACAGCCTGCACTGGAATTCTACAGAGGGGTAAAGACATGTCTACTATAGCCTGTATACATCCCATCTTAATACAGTATATACAGGACATCTATAATCATATTCACAAATGACCCAGACATAGGCTATCATAACTATCATATACTGTTCCTACACAGATGCAAGAATAGCTGTTTATTCGCTTTGTTTGGAAACCCGCGGTGACTCGTGGTGTTTAGAAACCGATGGGTTAATGCTGCGTTTGTAACCAAGCAGGAAGTGGGAATTTACCACCAAAATGTTAGAAAGAGGACTCTATATGGATAAAACCCATTTGGCATGGACATTGTCATCAAAGGATTCACCCTTTTAAAGTAGTCAACTGGGTGGGACTTCCTATGGGTGAAGGAAGGATCACATGATTCCATCCAGGTCATCAGGAGGGATCAGCCAATGAATTATACTCACGAGTAAACATTCCATAACTGTAGGTGGTAGTAAATCACCATCCTTGGCTTTATACCTGTAAAAACAACACACTCTAGGTGGCAGTGTGCACCCTTTCAGTTTGTTTGCCAACTCATAGAAGTAGTAGAAGAAGAAAATTGACTTATTCAAACTGGAGATGGCTCAATGGTTCTGCCCGTGCCAGGGCCCGGCTTATGTGCCTTTATTTGACAACGAGGCCACGGACAGAAATACGTATCAATCTCAGATAAAGCATTCAAGCAAGCGAATACAGAGAATGATAGAGATATTATCTTTCTATATGTCCCATTATGGAATCTGTGAGCGCTCGACCCGGTACTGGTACCCCGTGTATATAGCCAAGTTGTTGTTACTCACTTTTATTATCACGTGTCATTACTTTTCTAAGCCCTCATTGGCAATGTCCATGCCAAAAACTGGTTTAATGCATCAAGATTCCTATATCTAACCCTATGGTGGTAAATTCCCACTTTCCACTTGGTTACAAATGAAGCATAAGAGGCAGACTCTTATGCTGCGTTCATAACCAAGTGGGAAGTGGGAATTTTGCTTTATTTTCTGCTGTGGTGGGGTAATGTGCATTCACAATGCTAAGCTGCAACTAGGGCTGGCATAATTACTGTATAACCGTGTAATCAACAGTTAACTGTCATAACCATGTTGTGGAACAAACAACTGACTGAAGATGGGACGGCTGGGCATTCTTGTGGTTGAGTCCGTTTCTGCAGTAACATGGACTCTTAACAGCATGAAACTTCATTGTTCTTTGCTGAAACAAGCAAGGTGTTGTAGCAAACAAGTCTTCGGTTGCCTTGGCAAAACCTTTCTCCCTGCAGCAGCAGCACACACATAAATACTGTGGAATGAATAAAACAGGCTTGGAACCACTAACCCTGGCAATTTGACTGGAAAACTCATGGGTACTCTCGCAATGGCTGCCTTCTGTTGTGATGCAATAATTTCCATGGTAATGTAACATTTTTATTCTAATGATTTTAACTGATGTGGCTCATACATTGGAATGTCAGTTGAGTTTAATCAACAAATCACAGCATATACTGATAGGTACGCGTCCTGCTTCCTGCTTTGCTCCTAGGTTGAAGATGGGAAGGATAACGTCACAATAATGCGAAAGTTGTACCGCTCTGAATCAACCATGGGACCAACTCAAGCAGTGTAGCTTCGGTGCCTAGGCAGAAGGCAACCGGTCTGAAGCATATCATAAGGCTGGTGAAAAAATAAGCATTTTATGCTAATGCAAGAAAAACATACTACAACCATCTAGCCAACATATAGGTTGAAGATTTCAAGGTTAGGACAACAGTGTTCTAATTTACCATAACTCTTTGCAATTCATGGAACCAGTGTGTAACGGTTTTCTTCCGTTGAAGGAGAGGAGGACCAAAATGCAGCGTGGTTAGTGTTCAACATGTTTAATAAGGACAATAAACGTGAACACTACAAAATAACAAATGTGAAAAAACCGGCTCCTGCAGACTGGCGGCTCTGGCGGCTCCTTGCAGACTGGCGGCTCAGGCGGCTCCTTGCAGACTGGCGGCTCAGGCGGCTCCTTGCAGACTGGCAGCTCTGGCGGCTCCTTGCAGACTGGCGGCTCCTTGCAGACTGGCGGCTCTGGCGGCTCCTTGCAGACTGGCGGCTCTGGTGGCTCCTTGCAGTCTGGCGGCTCTGGACAGGCGGGAGACTCTAGCAGCTCTGGACAGGCGGGAGACTCTAGCAGCTCTGGACAGGCGGGAGACTCTAGCAGCTCTGGACAGGCGGGAGACTCTAGCAGCTCTGGACAGGCGGGAGACTCTAGCAGCTCCGGACAGGCGGGAGCACCCGTAGGGATGAGACGGAGAGACAGCCTGGTGCGGAGGGCTGCCACCGGAGGGCTGGTGCGTGGAGGTGGTACTAGATAGACCGGATCGTGCAGGCGCACTGGAGCTCTTGAGCACCGAGCCTGCCCAACCTTACCTGGTTGAATGCTCCCGGTCGCCCTGCCAGTGCGGCGAGGTGGAATAGCCCGCACTGGGCTGTGCTGGCGAACTGGGGACACCATGCGTAAGGCTGGTGCCATGTATGCCGGCCCAAGGAGACGCAATGGAGACCAGATGCGTAGAGCCGGCTTCATGGCACCTGGCTCGATGCCCACTCCAGCCCGGCCGATACGAGGAGCTGGTATGTACCGCCCTGGGCTATGCACCCGCACTGGGGACACGGTGCGCTCCACAGCATAACACGGTGCCTGCCCGGTCTCTCTCGCTCTCCGGTAAGCACAGGAAGTTGGTGCAGGTCTCCTACCTGGCTTCGCCACACTCCCTGTGTGCCCCCCCCAATACATTTTTGGGACTGTCTCTCGGGCTTCCTTGCCAGCCGTGTTCCCTCATATCGCTGGCTCCTCTCTCCGGCTGCCTCCGCTCTCCTAGATCCCTTCCAGCCAGGATCTCCTCCCATGTGTAGCAACCCTTGCCGTTCAAAACGTCCTCCCATTTCCAGGAGTCCTGACATCGCTGCCTCTCCTGCTGCTGCTGCCTGTTACCACGCCGCTTGGTCCTTGGTTGGTGGGTGGTTCTGTAACGGTTTTCTTCCGTTGAAGGAGAGGAGGACCAAAATGCAGCGTGGTTAGTGTTCAACATGTTTAATAAGGACAATAAACGTGAACACTACAAAATAACAAATGTGAAAAAACCGAAACTGTCCTATCTGGTGCATAAACACAAAGACAGAAGACAACCACCCACAAAACCCAACACAAAACAGGCTACCTAAATATGGTTCCCAATCAGAGACAATGACTAACACCTGCCTCTGATTGAGAACCATATCAGGCCAAACATAGAAATAGACAAACTAGACATACAACATAGAATGCCCACTCAGCTCACGTCCTGACCAACACTAAAACAAAGAAAACACAAAAGAACTATGGTCAGAACGTGACACAGTGTTGCTAGTTAGCAATGGCGCTGATCCCATGAATTTTTCTTTTCAAATGCTTCTGCATGGAATTATTACGATGCCTTAATCTTTGTATTTTCTTACCTAGACTAGCAGTCTAGGTTAAAAAGAAAATACAAGCACAGAGTTTCTAAACCCAGACCCACAATATCGTAAACTTCCGGAAACGCTTGAGAAACAAACCAAACAGACTAGGCGTGGGGTTTGAGAAGTCAATGAGAGAAGTGACAAATTCTTCCTTTAGTTGTTAATTTTATTGAAATCGAAATGCACAACCTAGATTCGAGCCAATGTCTTAAAGATGCACTATGTTTGCTAAAATTCTAATAGCTCGCCTAATTTCAGTTTGTGACAAAACAAGCAATTATAGTGTGGAGAATCATTGTACCTAATATCTCATATCTAATATCTTTTCCACAACCAACAATATGGTATTTTCAGCTGTTTGAAGCTTGTGTACAAAACCGAAAGTAAAAGACTCAAAAATGAAACTTAAGACCGGGAAGCAAAGAAATAGTGCACATAGAACATATGTACTTTTTCTTAAACTTTCTTTAGATGAGAATGACAGATCTATAACACTAAATTCTATGTCAATTTGATCCGGTTGCCAAAAAATGACATATTGTAGCTTTAAGTAGTTGAACTTGTTATTACGCAAACCTCGTGAAGGTGGCAAACTGAAACTTTTTAATTTTTGTCAAAAACGACTTCATATTGAAGGAGTGCCTTTGATTTGATGGCTTGCACATGCGCAGTTCGACGCGAGACGACCGTGTTTAAAAATAAATATATATATATATTTTTTGTTTTATTAACAAATATCAACAAACAAAAGAGGGATAGTCACATGCAAACAAGCATACATACAAACTATTTACATTTCCAGGAATCCTAAACAAACAAATTGTCACATTCGTTGAATGGAGGAGACCAAGGCGCTGCGTCATTTGAATACATCTTCTTTAAGGAAGACGAAGAACACTTAAACAAACTTACAAAACAACAAAACGAACTCCCGGCCGCACACCTAAGCCTATATGGGAGGGTCTGGGTGGGCATAACTCCGAGGTGGCAGTTCTGGCTCGGGACGTGGACCCCGCTCCACTTATGACTCGTCACACTTACTTAATATCTCTGGAGCGGGAACCCTCACCGCCGACCACGGACTATAGGACGCCACTGGACTGATGGTCGAGTCTGGAGTGAGTGGTGCCTCTGGATTGGAGGGAGATTCTGGCGGATCCGGACTGGAGGGAGACTCTGGCGGATCCGGACTGGAGGGAGACTATGGCGGATCCGGACTGGAGGGAGACTCTAGCGGATCCGGACTGGAGGGAGACTCTGGCGGATCCGGACTAGAGGGAGACTCTGGCGGTTCCGGACTGCGGCCCGTCGTAGGAGGTTCCGGTCTGCGGCCCGTCATAGGAGGTTCCGGTCTGCGGCCCTGTCGCCGGACGCTCTGGACTGGGTACTGTCGCCGGACGCTCTGGACTGGGTACTGTTGCCTGACGCTCTGGACTGGGTACTGTTGCTGGACGCTCTGGACTGGGTACTGTTGCTGGACGCTCTGGACTGGGTAGTGTTGCTGGACGCTCTGGACTGGGTACTGTCGCCGGACGCTCTGGACTGGGTACTGTTGCCTGACGCTCTGGACTGGGTGCTGTTGCTGGACGCTCTGGACTGGGTACTGTTGCTGGACGCTCTGGACTGGGTACTGTTGCTGGACGCTCTGGACTGGGTACTGTTGCCTGACGCTCTGGACTAGGTACTGTTGCCGGACGCTCTGGACTGGGTACTGTTGCTGGACGCTCTGGACTGGGTGCTGTTGCTGGACGCTCTGGACTGGGTGCTGTTGCTGGACGCTCTGGACTGGGTACTGTCGCCGGACGCTCTGGACTGGGTACTGTTGCCGGACGGTCTGGACTGGGTACTGTTGCCTGACGCTCTGGACTGGGTACTGTTGCTGGACACTCTGGACTGGGTACTGTTGCTGGACGCTCTGGACTGGGTACTGTCGCCGGACGCTCTGGACTGGGTACTGTTGCCTGACGCTCTGGACTGGGTGCTGTTGCTGGACGCTCTGGACTGGGTACTGTCGCCGGACGCTCTGGACTGGGTACTGTCGCCTGACGCTCTGGACTGGGTACTGTTGCCTGACGCTCTGGACTGGGTACTGTTGCTGGACGCTCTGGACTGGGTACTGTTGCTGGACGCTCTGGACTGGGTACTGTCGCCGGACGCTCTGGACTGGGTACTGTTGCCGGACGCTCTGGACTGGGTACTGTCGCCTGACGCTCTGGACTGGGTACTGTTGCCTGATGCTCTGGACTGGGTGCTGTCGCCTGACGCTCTGGACTGGGTACTGTTGCCTGACGCTCTGGACTGGATACTGTTGCCGGACGCTCTGGACTGGGTACTGTCGCCAGACGCTCTGGACTGGGTACTGTTGCTGGACGCTCTGGACTGGATACTGTTGCCGGACGCTCTGGACTGGGTACTGTCGCCGGACGCTCTGGACTGGGTACTGTTGCCGGACGCTCTGGACTGGCGAGGCGCACTGTAGGCCTGGTGCGTGGTGCCAGCACTGGTGGTAGCGGGCTGGGGACACGCACCTCATAGCGAGTGCAGGAAGGAGGAACAGGTCGTACTGGACTGCCGAGGCACACTATAGGCCTGGTGCATGGTGCCGGCACTGGTGGTACCGGGCTGGAGACACGCACCTCGTGGCAAGTGCGGGGAGGAGGAACAGGGCGTACAGGGCTCTGGAGACGCACAGGAAGCCTGGTGCGTGGTGTTGGCACTGGTGGTACTGGGCTGGGGATACGCACCTCAGGGCAAGTGCGGGGAGCAGGCACAGGAAGTACTGGGCTGTGGAGGCGTACTGGAGGTCTGGAGTGTAGAGCTGACACAACCCGTCCTGGCTGGATGTTTATGCTTGCCCTGCAAATGCAGGGCGCTGGCACAGGACGCACAGGGCTGTGCAGACTCACAGTACGTAAAGCCGACGCAGGATATCCTGGTCCATGGAGGTATACTGGAGACCAGGAGCGCTGAGCCGGCACCCTCCTTCCTGGCTGGATGCCCATTCTAGCAAATGCGAGGAGCTGGAATAGAGCGCACCGGGCTAGAAATGCGCACTGGAGACACCGTGCATTCCAACGCATAACACAAATCAAATCTCAAATCAAATTTTATTTGTCACATACACATGGTTAGCAGATGTTAATGCGAGTGTAGCGAAATGCTTGTGCTTCTAGTTCCGACAATGCAGTAATAACCAACGAGTAATCTAGCTAACAATTCCAAAACTACTACCTTATACACACAAGTGTAAAGGGATAAAGAATATGTACATAAAGATATATGAATGAGTGATGGTACAGAGCGGCATAGGCAAGATGCAGTAGATGGTATCGAGTACAGTACATACATATACACATACATATGAGATAAATAATGTAGGGTATGTAAACATTATATTAAGTAGAATTGTTTAAAGTGGCTAGTGATATATTTTACATCAATTCCCATCAATTCCTATTATTAAAGTGGCTGGAGTTGAGTCAGTGTGTTGGCAGCAGCCACTCAATGTTAGTGGTGGCTGTTTAACAGTCTGATGGCCTTGAGATAGAAGCTGTTTTTCAGTCTCTCGGTCCCAGCTTTGATGCACCTGTACTGACCTCGCCTTCTGGATGATAGCGGGGTGAATAGGCAGTGGCTCGGGTGGTTGTTGTCCTTGATGATCTTTATGGCCTTCCTGTGACATCGGGTGGTGTAGGTGTCCTGGAGGGCAGATAGTTTGCCCCCGGTGATGCGTTGGGCAGACCTCACTACCCTCTGGAGAGCCTTACGGTTGTGGGCAGAGCAGTTGCCGTACCAGGCGGTGATACAGCCCGACAGGATGCTCTCGATTGTGCATCTGTAGAAGTTTATGAGTGCTTTTGGTGACAAGCCGAATTTCTATAGCCTCCTGAGGTTGAAGAGGCGCTGCTGCGCCTTCTTCACGATGCTGTCTGTGTGGATGGACCAATTCGGTTTGTCTGTGATGTGTACGCCGAGGAACTTAAAACTTACTACCCTCTCCACTACTGTTCCATCGATGTGGATAGGGGGGTGTTCCATCTGCTGTTTCCTGAAGTCCACAATCATCTCCTTAGTTTTGTGGACGTTGAGTGTGAGGTTATTTTCCTGACACCACACTCCGAGGGCCCTCACCTCCTCCCTGTAGGCCGTCTCGTCGTTGTTGGTAATCAAGCCTACCACTGTTGTGTCGTCCGCAAACTTGATGATTGAGTTGGAGGCGTGAGTGGCCATGCAGTCGTGGATGAACAGGGAGTACAGGAGAGGGCTCAGAACGCACCCTTGTGGGGCCCCAGTGTTGAGGATCAGCGGGGTGGAGATGTTGTTACCTACCCTCACCACCTGGGGGTGGCCCGTCAGGAAGTCCAGTACCCAGTTGCACAGGACGGGGTCGAGACCCAGGGTCTCGAGCTTGATGACGAGTTTGGAGGGTACTATGGTGTTAAATGCTGAGCTGTAGTCGATGAACAGCATTCTCACATAGGTATTCCTCTTGTCCAGATGGGTTAGGGCAGAGTGCAGTGTGGTTGAGATTGCATCGTCTGTGGACCTATTTGGGCGGTAAGCAAATTGGAGTTGGTCTAGGGTGTCAGGTAGGGTGGAGGTGATATGGTCCTTGACTAGTCTCTCAAAGCACTTCATGATGACGGAAGTGAGTGCTACGGGGCGGTAGTCGTTTAGGTCAGTTACCTTAGCTTTCTTGGGAACAGGAACAATGGTGGCCCTCTTGAAGCATGTGGGAACAGCAGACTGGGATAGGGACTGATTGAATATGTCCGTAAACACACCCGCCGCGCTCTGAGGGCGCGGCTGGGGATGCCGTCTGGGCCTGCAGCCTTGCGAGGGTTAACATGTTTAAATGTTTTACTCACCTCGGCTGTAGTGAAAGAGAGTCCGCATGTTTTGGTTGCGGGCCTTGTCAGTGGCACTGTATTGTCCTCAAAGCGGGCAAAAAAAGTTATTTAGTCTGCCTGGGATCAAGGCATCCTGGTCCGTGACTGGGCTGGTTTTCTTTTTGTTATCCGTGATTGACTGTAGACCCTGCCACATACCTCTTGTGTCTGAGCCGTTGAATTGAGATTCTACTTTGTCTCTGTACTGGCGCTTAGCTTGTTTGATAGCCTTGCGGAGGGAATAGCTGCACTGTTTGTATTCGGTCATGTTTCCGGTCACCTTGCCCTGATTAAAAGCAGTGGTTTGCGCTTTCAGTTTCACGGTGCCAGACCAGTAACATGCTCCCCACGGTAAGCACTAGGAGTTGGCTTAGGTCTCCGACCTGACTCAGCCAATCTCCTCGTGTGCCCCCCCCCAAAAAAATCCCCAAACCCCTACACAGGAACAAAAACACATACATCACCCATGTCACACCCTGACCTAACCAAAATAATAAAGAAAAGAAAGAATACTAAGGTCAGGGCGTGACACAAATCATATTCATTAATAATACAACAAGTTTTATTTGCCTTTTTGTTTTTCCTTTTAGTTAAAGTCGTGCCAAATTGTTTCAATTCATTTATAAAGTGAAAAAGGTTTGGTTTTGAATTAGACCATTTGCATTTGTGAATATGAAATGTACCTACTATTATTAGCAGTTGAATTAAATATACTACATCTTTATCTATGTCACAATTTCTGAAATAAATCATTGTATCAAAACCATTAAATAGTACAACCTTTCCTATTTTTTTTGTAACAAAATTCTGTATGTCAATCCAAAAAATTATACTATAAATACAGGCAAAAAACAAATGCAAAATGGTCTCTTTCTCCATTCCACAGAAATCACAGTTAAAGTCAATATTTAGCTTGAATCTTTCCAAAACATGTTTCACAGGATAAATTCTATATAACATTTTAAATGAAACTTTCTTTACTTTGTTACTGATACAATATTTGTTACCAATTTTCCATGCTTTCCCCCGATGTATATCACCATAGATATTTGACCAAAAGAATCTTGCTGGGGGAATTGTAGTATCACAAACAATATTCCTAATCTGTTTATTACTACATTTATCTTTGATGTTAATATTGCCAATGCATATATTTTCATGTAAATCTATGTTACATCAACCAGAGGAATTTCAAAGAGATACAACCCTCCTTGGAATCACATCAAAAACAATTGCATATTCTTTTGGGGTTATTGGAATTTTAAACTTATCAAGAAATTCCCCATATGAGAGTAGATATTCATCCTCATTCAGTAACTGACCAACCAAAATAATTTTATTCTCAAACCAGTTACGAAAAAATAGTCGTATTTTTAAATCGTATAACTTTGTTGTTCCATATAAAGTATGTGTTTGTGTTTATGCGCTAACATCCAAGCTAAAATTCCCTGCTCATGGAATTTGGCCAACTTTACTGGGATTTTATCAACATCAAAATTACATCGAAGCAAAAAATTCTAAACCACCAACAGAGTCAAATAAATACTTAGGGAAGACATTCCAAATACTGTTCTGGTTCTAAACATACTTCAGGATCCAATTTATTTTTAAAGTATTATTTAGAGTATTGAAATCTAAAACCTCAAGACCTCCTTGTTCTTGGGTATTAGTGAGAATATATTTCCGTAGATAGTGAGGCTTGTTCCTCCCCAAAAAATTATAAAGAATCTTATCTAAGTCCTTTACAATTTTAGGGGGTAAGTCAAGTGATAACGAGACATAAACCGATCTGGATAACCCTTCAGCTTTGGACAATAAAACCTGGGACGGTGTGTCACAGCATCATCGTACTGAGCTTGTTGTCATTGCAGGCAATCTCAACGCTGTGCGTTACAGGGAAGACATCCTCCTCCCTCATGTGGTACCCTTCCTGCATCCTGACATGACCCTCCAGCATGACAATGCCACCAGCCATACTGATCGTTCTGTGCGTGATTTCCTGCAAGACAGGAATGTCAGTGTTCTGCCATGGCCAGCGAAGAGCCTGGATCTCAATCCCATTGAGCACGCCTGGGACCTGTTGGATCGGAGGGTGAGGGCTAGGGCCATTCCCCCCAGAAATGTATGGGAACTTGCAGGTTCCTTGGTTGGAAGAGTGGGGTAACATCTCACAGCAAGAACAGTCCATGAGGAGGAGATGCACTGCAGTACTTAATGCAGCTGGTGACCACACCAGATACTGACTGTTACTTTTGATTTTGACCCCCCCTTTGTTCAGGGACACATATTCCATTTCTGTTAGTCACATGTCTGTGGAACTTGTTCAGTTTAAGTCTCAGTTGTTGAATCTTGTTATGTTCATACAAATATTTACACATGTTAAATTTGCTGAATATTTCGTACATTTGCTCTGGCCATCTTCTCCGTTTTCAGAGCGCTCTCATCTCAGTGTGCCTAGAGCGCAGAATAACTGACCAATTTACGAACGCCCTACAGCATTGAATATTGCCGGTGTAATTAAGCGTGATTAAAGTGTTGCCAGCAGCACAGTTACAGTCACCAATGCTTTGGATAACATGGAAAAAATGGTCAGTGAGGTGTTCTCTCGTTTTTGTCTGGAAGTAGCTCGCAAGCTAGCTAACTTTATCCAGTTAGCTTGGGTGCTTGACTGCCATTGTGAGGCCAGAAGGCTCGGATCACCAACTCCTCCGCCAGAGCGTCCAGTGTGTGCTCGGAATGCTTGGAGAGCGAAATGCTCTGAATTTACGAACTGACAATCTGACAACACTTTGAATTTACAAACGCCCAGGGCGCGCTCTCTTGCTCTCCAGAGTGAATTTACGAACACACCCCTAGCTTTACACTCACAATGTCCGCCAGTCCACCCATTATGTCATCATTGACTTGATGGGGACGCCCGTTATATTCATTATATTTCTATGGCAGCGCATGCAGTCAGGAGCAGCGGAGAGTAGAAAATGTGTGTCTTTTGCTATGTGAACAGTTGTTACGGTGACCTCAGTCATTTAACTGGCCAATAACCGTCATCCAAAATTCCATGACTGTCACAGCCCTACCCGCAGCCCTCTGGCATGCTCGGTGTGTTGGAGCTAGGTCTGTGTTGTAAGACTGTATGTCTGCACAGTGCTGTCAGATGTGGTGTTTGAGTGGTGTGTATTTATGTGTCCTGCAACTTCCTTTTCAGCATTAGCAGCGTGGTGGAGGGCACCAATGTGAGTGGTGTGATCCCTCGTGAACTTTACACCAGTTACAGTGACCTGACTGTGTTGGTCAAAGCTGCGAACCAGCATGGCTCTGCCACGTCTACAATGGCTGCCTTCAACACTGGAGATATCAGTGAGTCAGTCAGGGATGACTCTTCTCTGTACATTCCCTATTTATTCAGAGGGACAGACATGACACTTTCAGTTTCTGTCTCTCTCCAGCTGTCTTACTGACTCTCTTTTGTGCTCTTTCTCTCCCCCCACCCTCTCTCTATCTCCCCCACCTTCCCCCACCCTCTCTCTATCTCCCCCACCCTCTCTCTATCTCTCCCACCCTCTCTCTATCTCCCCCACCCTCTCTCTATCTCCACCACCCTCTCTCTATCTCCCCCACCCTTTCTCTATCTCCCCCACCCTCTCTCTATCTCCACCACCCTCTCTCTATCTCCCCCACCCTCTCTCTATCTCCCCCACCCTCTCTCTCTATCTCCCCCACCCTCTCTCTATCTCCCCCACCCTCTCTCTATCTCCCCCACCCTCTCTCTATCTCCACCACCCTCTCTCTATCTCCCCCACCCTTTCTCTATCTCCCCCTCCCTCTCTCTATCTCCCCCACCCTCTCCCTATCTCCCCCACCCTCTCTCTATCTCCCCCACCCTCTCTCTATCTCCCCCACCCTCTCTCTATCTCCTGCTCTCTCTCTTGCTCTCTTTCTTTCACTCTCCCACTCTGTCCTCTCTTCCCTATCCATTCCTCTACCAGAAAAGCCACCCACCCCTGAAATCACTCACCATTGCCCTCAGCCTCTGGAGATCTACTGGATTGTGCAGTGTGAGGATCAAGGCAGCTCTGACCAACATTGTGAGGTCCAGTATCGCCCCCAGGACCAGCAGGGCTGGACTCAGGTGAGTGAGCTGAGCATGGCTGGGGTTTTGTTCATTTCCCCAAGTGTGCACTTTTTCACTTCCATTCATGGATTTAAAGTAAAATGACCGGTATAAGAAATATTTTGGAAACTCCCTCCCGCCCAAACCTACACCAATGCACTTCAGGACAGAAGACAGGGTATTTTGGGAGCGGTCGAAATGTACCCAATGATGTTTTTTCAATTTCAGTCGGGGAGGGTTTAGTATTTTTTTATTTAATCCAGGGGAGGATCATGTAATTTGTAATCAATTAAATGTCATATTGAGAATGAGTTGCTTATTATATCTCGATGTGTGCTCGATGCTGCCCCTCATCCCTGATTCTCTGCTGGGCGCGCAATATCAAGTGCAACTAGTGTGGTCTCAATCAAATGATCCATAGCCTATGCTGTAGGTCTAAGCTATACGAAGAGCATGCTTGGAGAAGCACAGGGCAAAGTTATATTTCTAAGAAAATGTACTATTTTTCCTGAGTTTATCTGCTGCTGGGATGGTGTATATAAAACTAGCCTACACTGCATTACTAGGCCTACTGATGTCCTGTTTGAGAGGGAGAGGGCAGGAGGACTGCTATACTGCTAGAATTGATTCTAATAAAAACAATATGTTTCGTTGCCCATAATGAAGGTATTTATAGAGTTATTGACCTCCCAATAAGCCATAATTTACACAGATTATTTGGGACCAATTAGGTTATGAAAATGTGGAAAAAAATACTTTGAATTAAAAAATAAATTAACCAAAAATGTCTTATTAGGCTATGCAGTCATTCTACACTGCCTTTGAATTCACTTTTACAACCACGAGTTTGGCCAGTCTTGTTGGTTTGAGGATCATGCGATGAGCTATCCATGGCTAGTTTGTTCATTTAGCCTAGCAGTGGTCTTCTATTCCCATGCCCTAATCACAGTCAACACACATCTATTTTGGAACAACAATATCATGGAATGAAATAGAATCTATTAGAAAATTATATTTTACCAAATGAAGAAAAGTTACTAGTGCATATAGGAACAGCGGGGACTGTGAAGCAACACAAACATGGGCACAGACACATGCTCCCACACGATAACATACGCACTATACATACACATGGATTTAGTACTGTAGATGTGGTGGAGTAGGGACCTGAAGGCACAGTGTGTTTGAGATCCGTGAATGTATTGGAATGTTTTTAAGCTTGTATAAACTGCCTTAATTTTGCTGGACCCCAGGAAGTTAGTATGCTTCCGCTTTGGCAGCAGCTAATGGGATCCATAATAAATACAAATAGGCCAACCTGATGATATGTGGTTAAAACAATGCTGTGTTAAAAAAATGAATGGCTTTTTCTGTACTTCATTGATGATCAGGTATTCCGGTTGTAACTGGTTCTGTTGCGTTCAATTTTTGCAGTTGATAGACAACTTTGGCTACTTTGCCATGTAATGCTTACAAAACTAAGAACAGTTTCTAAAACTGCATATCTAAGGCTCTGGTCTGACCTAGGAGTGAGGGTAAATGATAATCATGTTCTCTGCTATCCACTTTGTTGTAATTATTATTTTGGGTATAGGGGAGGGTCACTTGTTTATTTTTTCAAATATTCAGTCCCTTAGATGTAGGGAATGAAACATTGAAATACCACTGTCTCTCGATTATCTGTGGGAATTTCGTACTGGGAATGTTGTCCTTCTGAGTTAGGGATGGGTAACTTTTTGAGGCTCGAGGGCCGCATGCACAGATTCTTTTGGGACCAATTTATTTGTCAAAATCTATTTGCGTGCTATTTCAAAATAATAAGCTCCATTATAATTGTACTTTCTTTAAGCTATTAAATGTGCAATGTAGCCTGGAGTTGCTTTTTAATCCAAAATAATCCCTCATCCCCCCCCCATCCCTGTTCTTTTGTCTGTCATTCTTTCATGTCCTGCTCAGGAAGAGGACATCCTACGCAGCTTCCTCCTCCTGACTCCACGGCCCTACACTGTTTATGAGTTCCAGGTCCGCTGTGCCTGTGAGGGCCCTCAGGCCCTGATGAGTGACTGGAGCTCAGTCTACAAAGCATGGAGTTCTGAGTCAGGTCTGTCAGTGGGTGCTGATGGGTAATGTAATCCTGTGGTCTCCACAGCTTGAAAATATTTGTTCACTTATTCTGTGGTGATAGATGATTAAACTATTTCTCTCTCGTTCTCAGCGCCTGTGAAAGCATTGGATGTGTGGAGTGACTGTGGAGTCACCTCTGAGCTTTCTCAATGTGCCCTTATGTGGAAGGTATGTTAACACAACATCCCATCATAATAGGTCATATATATATATATATATATATATATTATATATGTTCACACACTACCATTAAAAAGTTTGTTGTCACTTAGAAATGTCCTTGTTTGTAATCAATCCTGTGTGAAGCTGTTGTAGAGGAGTCAGGCACAGGACAGCAGATATGAGTAATAAAACGTAATTTACTCAAAAACTATTACAAATACAAAGCAAAAATGCTGGCCAACAATAACGAACCGTATACAAGAAACAATCACTCTGTAATAGCGTGTGTGTAGGTGGCAGGGAAGTCAGGCGCAGGAGAATCCAACTTAGTAGAAATGGAGTCGTTTAGTAGACTTAACAAAACTCCATAACCAAAAATACAAGATAAATAAAAGTGGGTACAAGAACCCGTCGTGCGCCAATACATAATACACAAACACACAAACAAACAATCTCTGACAAGGACATGAGGGGAAACAGAGGGTTAAATACACAACATATAATGAATGGGATTGGAACCTGGTGTGCAGGAAGACAAGACAAAACTTTAAACCATTAAAAATGGTTTAATGATGGCTTGAAGGTTGGTGACGTCGACCGCCGAACGCCACCCGAACAAGGAGAGGGACCGACTTCGGCGGAAGTCGTGACACACGCACAAAAACCATGGGGAAAACAGAGGGTTAAATAATGAACATGTCATTTGGGAATTGGAACCAGGTGTGTAAAACAAATGGAAAATGTAACGCCGACCGCCGAACGAACAAGGAGAGGGACTTCGGTGGAAGTCGTGACAGTAGCCTCCGCCGACACCGACCTCGGGGACGACCCGGAGGGTGAGGCGCAGGGCGATCCGGATGGAGACGGTGGAACTCCTGTAGCAATGAAGGGTCCAAGACGTCCTCCACCGGCACCCAGCATCTCTCCTCCGGACCGTACCCCTCCCACTCCACGAGGTACTGAAGGCCTCTCGCCCGACGCCTCGAGTCCAGGATGGCTCGAACAGCATACGCCGGGTCCCCCTCGATGCCCAGAGGGGGCGGAGGAACCTCCCGCACCTCAGACTCCTGGAGTGGACCAGCCACCACCGGCCTGAGGAGAGACACATGGAACGAGGGATTAATATGGTAACCTGGTGCTTTGCCTGAGAGGCAGGAGACCAGGGTGGACATGCTCTCATGTCCCGAAGGAGCCGGGTGGACGGTCGCCAGGTAGAGTTCCAGCTGTAGTAGGAACCCCTGGCATCCGGCAGCCGTCCCATCATACTCCCTCGGGAGCGCGAGCCGAATCCCGCTTGGACCGGGTGAAGGAGGGCTGGACAGAGGCCCAGTATCAGCAACCATCACTCCTGTGTTCCAATGGCACGTTGTGTTAGCTAATCCAAGTTTATCATTTTGAAAGGCTAATTGATCATTAGAAAACCCTTTTGAAATTATGTTAGCACAGCTGAAATGTTTTCTGATTAAAGAAGCAATAAAACTGGCCTTCTTTAGACTAGTTGAGTATCTGGAGCATGTTGGCTCAAAATGGCCAGAAACAAAGTACTTTCTTCTGAAACTCATCAGTCCATTCTTGTTCTGAGAAATGAAGGCTGTTCCATGCGAGAAATTGCCAAGAAACTGAAGATCAAGTACAACGTTGTGTACTACTCCTTTCACAGAACAGCTCAAACTGTCTCTGATGGTTGCTGATAATGGGCCTTTTTACACCTATGTAGATATTTCATTAAAAATCTGCCGTTTCCAGCTACAATAGTCATTTACAACATTAACAATGTCTACACTGCATTTCTGATCAATTTGATGTTATTTTAATGGACAATTTTTTAAATTTTCTTTCAGAAACAAGGTAATTTCTAAGTGACCCCAAACTTTTGAACGGTAGTGTGTGTTTATGTGGTGTGTGTGTGTGTGTGTGTGTGTGTGTGTGTGTGTGTGTGTGTGTGTGTGTGTGTGTGTGTGTGTTTGTGTGTGTGTGTGTGTGTGTATATGTATATATCTCTCAAACTGTACCATATATTCCGGTTAGGCAAGTGATTGATGTTTCAAAAGATTCTGCATTTTCTAATCATAAGAACTTATCCAGAGCGTCTTACAGGAGCAATTAGGGTTAAGTGCCTTGCTCAAGGGCACATCAACAGACTTTTCACTGAGTCGTCTCTGGGATTCAAACCAGCAACATTTCGGTTACTTGCCCAATGCTCTCAACCACTAGGCTACCTGCCTCCCCAAAACACCCCCTTCCCTATAGCCTGCTATAACTAATACCCCTGTCTGGTATCTATCCTCAGGAGATGCCCACCTGGTTGGCTCAGGGGAAGGTGCTGGGGTACGTGGTAACATTATCATACAGTAACGGGACAGTGGCGGTTGTGAACGTGCCCATGTCAAAGCCTGGTGGCCTTTGTGTCTGTCAAGAGAAGAGATGCCGCTTCACACCCTCTCTGTGGGGTGTATCATCGGTGGATGTGTCCGTCTACAATTCCCAGGGTGCCAGCAAACCTGCTCCCCTAGCTCTACCCACATCAGGTAAGGGAAACCACCATTAAGTTTCCGGATGACACAACAGTGGCCTGATCACCGACAACCACGAGATAGCCTATGAGGAGGAGGTTAGAGACCTGGCCGTGTGGTGCCAGGACAACAACCTTTCCCTCAACGTGATCAAGACAAATGAGATGATTGTGGACTAAAGGAAAAAGAGGACCGAGCACGCCCCCATTCTCATCGACGGGGGTGCAGTGGAGCAGGTTGAGAGCTTCAAGTTCCTTGGTGTCCACATCACCAACAAACTAACATGGTCCAAGCACACCCAAGACAGTCGTGGAGAGGGAATGACAAAAACCTATTCCCCAGGAGACTGAAAAGATTTGGAAATGGTCCTCAGATCCTCAAAAGGTTCTACAGCTGCCCCATCGAGAGCATCCTGACTGGTTGCATCACTGCCTGGTATGGCAACTGCTCGGCCTCCGACAGCAAGGCACTACAGAGGGTAGTGCGTACGGCCCAGCTGCCTGCCATCCAGGACCTCTATTCCAGGCGGTGTCAGAGGGAGGTCCTAAAAATGGTCAAAGACTCCAGCCACCCTAGTCATAGACTGTTTTCTCTGCTACCACACGGCAAGTGGTACCGGAGCACCAAGTCTAGGTCCAAGAGGCTTCTAAACAGCTTCTAACGCCAAGCCATAAGCCTCCTGAACATCTAATTACAGTGCCTTGCGAAAGTATTCGGCCCCCTTGAACTTTGCGACCTTTTGCCACATTTCAGGCTTCAAACATAAAGATATAAAACTGTATTTTTTTGTGAAGAATCAACAACAAGTGGGACACAATCATGAAGTGGAACGACATTTATTGGATATTTCAAACTTTTTTAACAAATCAAAAACTGAGAAATTGTGCGTGCAAAATTATTCAGCCCCCTTAAGTTAATACTTTGTAGCGCCACCTTTTGCTGCGATTACAGCTGTAAGTCGCTTGGGGTATGTCTCTATCAGTTTTGCACATCGAGAGACTGACATTTTTTCCCATTCCTCCTTGCAAAACAGCTCGAGCTCAGTGAGGTTGGATGGAGAGCATTTGTGAACAGAAGTTTTCAGTTCTTTCCACAGATTCTCGATTGGATTCAGGTCTGGATTTTGACTTGGCCATTCTAACACCTGGATATGTTTATTTTTGAACCATTCCATTGTAGATTTTGCTTTATGTTTTGGATCATTATCTTGTTGGAAGACAAATCTCCGTCCCAGTCTCAGGTCTTTTGCAGACTCCATCAGCTTTTCTTCCAGAATGGTCCTGTATTTGGCTCCATCCATCTTCCCATCAATTTTAACCATCTTCCCTGTCCCTGCTGAAGAAAAGCAGGCCCAAACCATGATGCTGCCACCACCATGTTTGACAGTGGGGATGGTGTGTTCAGCTGTGTTGCTTTTACGCCAAACATAACGTTTTGCATTGTTGCCAAAAAGTTCAATTTTGGTTTCATCTGACCAGAGCACCTTCTTCCACATGTTTGGTGTGTCTCCCAGGTTGCTTGTGGCAAACTTTAAACAACACTTTTTATGGATATCTTTAAGAAATGGCTTTCTTCTTGACACTCTTCCATAAAGGCCAGATTTGTGTAATATACAACTGATTGTTTTCCTATGGACAGAGTCTCCCACCTCAGCTGTAGATCTCTGCAGTTCATCCAGAGTGATCATGGGCCTCTTGGCTGCATCTCTGATCAGTCTTCTCCTTGTATGAGCTGAAAGTTTAGAGGGACGGCCAGGTCTTGGTAGATTTGCAGTGGTCTGATACTCCTTCCATTTCAATATTATCGCTTGCACAGTGCTCCTTGGGATGTTTAAAGCTTGGGAAATCTTTTTGTATCCAAATCCGGCTTTAAACTTCTTCACAACAGTATCTCGGACCTGCCTGGTGTGTTCCTTGTTCTTCATGATGCTCTCTGCGCTTTTAACGGACCTCTGAGACTATCACAGTGCAGGTGCATTTATACGGAGACTTGATTACACACAGGTGGATTGTATTTATCATCATTAGTCATTTAGGTCAACATTGGATCATTCAGAGATCCTCACTGAACTTCTGGAGAGAGTTTGCTGCACTGAAAGTAAAGGGGCTGAATAATTTTGCACGCCCAATTTTTCAGTTTTTGATTTGTTAAAAAAGTTTGAAATATCCAATAAATGTCGTGCCACTTCATGATTGTGTCCCACTTGCTGTTGATTCTTCACAAAAAAATACAGTTTTATATCTTTATGTTTGAAGCCTGAAATGTGGCAAAAGGTCGCAAAGTTCAAGGGGGCCGAAGACTTTCGCAAGGCACTGTAAATGGCTTCAGACTTTTCACATCACCCCCCCTCTCTTTTCTGCTGCTCTATGCATAGTCACTTTAATAACTACCTATATGTACATATTACCTCAATTACCTCGACTAACTTGTGCCCCCCACATTGACTCTGCACCAGTACTCCCTGTATATAGTCTCGCTATTGTCATTTTACTGCTGCTCTTTAATTATTTGTTACTTTTATTTCTTATTGTTATTTTTTTAAACTGCATTGTTGGTTAGGGTTTGTCAGTAAGCATTTCACTGTAAGGTAACACCTGTTGTATTCGGCGCATGTGAGAAATACAATTTTATTTGATTTGAATGGTGTGTGTGAGTGTGATAATAGTGTAGGTTTGTATGTTTCTCTTTCACTTAGGTCTACAGGTGCCAGAGCTATCCTTCACTGTGAACCAGGATATATTGAGCCTCAATGTGTCCTGGTCCCTGCCACCCCAGCCCATTGAAAACATGCATGAGTATGTGGTGCAGTACAAGCAGGTGGGACTTCCTCCGACACAGGGCTTTGATTGGATTATAGTGCACCAAAATCATACGTCAGTCATTTTAAGAGGTTTGTGTGGCTTAAACTGATCTATGATACCATTTCTTTCTGAACATATTTATTGATATTTTGTAATGGTTCAAAGTGGTTTCAAGATGACAGCATCGCTTTTGTCTCTGTCTCCACCTACAGGTGATTTTGAGAACCACACTGCCTACAATGTGTCATTGTTTGCAGTGTTCATCAACAGTAGCTGCCTGCTTGCGTCTGCAATCTCGTATTCTCTTCATGGACGTAAGTATATTAGAGCATGGAAATACAAGTCTTTATAATGTACTTGCCAGTATGTAATCAGTGCAATTAGTGCACATGACCGATTTTCAGTGGAGTTAACTAACTTGAAATATCACGTCTTTACCTAATGTTAATTTGTCCGGCCTTTTAACTCACTGTAAAATGTTTTATTTATTGTTTATTTTTCTGCTAATTTTGACTATTCCTCTACCCATTTCACCTCCATTTCCTCTCTCAATCACTCCTCAGTCCCACCCAAAGTGACTGAGTTCAAGGTTCAGCGCATCTCTGACTCTCATGTGACTTTGTCCTGGCAACACATCTCCCTGACCCAGAGTAAGGGGCTCATACTGTGCTATCAGCTGGTATTAAACAACGTTACAGGTAAACAACACAAAGACAGTGGATAAACTGGGATAAATCTTTTGTTGCTACAATGCTATATTGTTATAATAAAAGTGCAGTCTCCACTGCCCGTTGTGTACGTTAGCATAAACTACAGCATTACATTGTAGTAGCTTAAATAGTATTAAATATTTTTGCCTGTTCCCAGATCTGTTTGTTCTGTCTTGTCAACTCCTATTGTCATTATTGGCTCCAGAGTGGCACAGCGGTCTAAGACACTGCATCTCAGTGCAAGAGGCATCCTTGGTTCGATTTCAGGCTGTATCACATCTGTCTGTGATTGGGAGTCCAATAGGGCGGCGCACAATTGGCCCAGCGTCGTCCGGGTTTGTCCGGGGTAGGCCGTCATTGTAAATAAGAATTTGTTCTTAACTGATTTGCCTAGTTAAATAAACACAGCACAAACAAATCTGGGACCAGACTGTCCACAGGCTACCGTGCTGCACACTCTCGTTCCCACACATCAGTGGCCTTGCTCCCAATCATTAAACCTTTCCTTCATCTGCAGTGTACAACGTGAGTAGGGACCAGAACAGCCTCCATCTGTTAGGACTTACATCTGGTCACCACCAGGTTTGGATCAGGGCTGAGACTAAGGCTGGACTGGGACCCAGTGAAACCATCAACTTCTCTACTGAGAACAGCCATGGTATTCTACTACTATGCCATGTAGTAATTTCATAATGATGACAAGAAGCGTATAGCTGTTATAGGTTCTCTAACAACCGTGATGAGATGTATTAAGTGCTTACGTACCTAACTGGTGACACTGAGGTCATGTATAACACTAATTATTATTTATTATTAAACAAACTAGAAATATTATTATAGGTTGTGTATAATACTGTATATGACATCACCTTTAAAACAGAAAGGGTCCTGAAGTTCCTTAGAAAATAATAACAGTGTAATATTGAATGCATGCTTTGTTTGAAATAGACCTTTGTGCTACAGAATGTGATTATGAACATGGATTGCGGTCTAATTGGTCATTTTGCCTTCTGACCTCCCCCATCTCTCTCCCTTTGTTGCCACAGGTTTCCTCAAATATCTGGTGCCAGGAATAATAGCAGGGATGTTGCTATTGATCATCATAATGTGAGAAACTGGATTCCCATACTTCAACCCAAATAGCCTGATTCTGATTATTTTCTCATTGTTTTGAACCATGGCCATGTTCATTAGGGCACACTGATGCAAAATGTTTTAAAAGGCATTGCAACGTTTCGTGCCGACTGAACACATACAGGGTGTGGTGCTCTCTCATGTCTCCTTCCTCTCTCTCTCTGAAAGTTCACCCATGCCAGAAATAGGTTTACAAAAGGGGAAACACTTGAGGAAGTGGAAATGAGATCGGGCAGTTGAGTTGGGCTTTCAACTGTGCCCTCCAAAACAATGGTCTTGATCAAAAACATAAAACAAACAATATGTTATACCCCTTTCAACTAAAACAATGGATCAAATATTTCTACCACTTTTAGGGTGATATACAAATGGACATGTCAATTGAAGGAACACAACTCTTTTGGTGTGCAGTATGTGAATGATACTGTTGTGTATTTTCTGTAGTGTACAAATGAAGACTTGTGCGAAAGTGCCTGACCCCAGCAACAGCAAACTGCTCCAACAGATGAAGTTGCAGGTGAGTGCAGGGCAGACCATCACTATGTGGCTGTCTGACTAATCTAGTATCAGTGAGTCTGATATTAGTTAGTCTTATAGTATTCTAGTTAGTGGTGGACAGAGCCCCAGGCAGAGGCCCAGAGTTCATCATGTCTTCCTGCCTGGTTTTTCTTCAGCCATTTAGGTCAAGGGAACACACTACCTATAGATATGGATGGTATCTTATTTGTAATGTTCCAGTAAGAACCTGTTGTAAAATAAAGAATGTGCGTACTACATGAACCTAAATGTTGATTATACCACATACAGTAGCAGGGGCTGTATTGGGCCAGTAATATACCATTCCCTTGAGTAATATTATCACCAGTCAGAGGCATAACATACAACCATAGAGGAATAAATGAATGTTTCTGACTCCCTGCCTGTCGTTGCTACAGTTTAACAGCTCCTTGACGGCGATCTTCTCTCCTCTGGAGTCTAACCCAAAGATCTCTGAGCTGGAGGTGGTGGAAAACCCTTTCTGGGATGCCAATGCCTGTCCTAGGAAAAGGTCCAGCCCTGATGGACAGACAGAGGGGGTGGTGGGAGAGGAGCGCACCCACATAAGGACTGATGAAGAGGCGGAAAAGGAGGAGGATGCTGACAAGGGTTACAGTAAAATTATTGATACTGACGAGGAGGAGAGGGATGGGGGAGAGTCCGGGAGCTTGTTGGAGGACGATCAGACTGTTTCGGACTATGAGAAGCATTTCATGCCTGTGGTTGTATGACCCTACTGTCTGTCTGGTGTGGTGCTACCGATCAACTATTTTGGTGTGTGTATGTTCTCCTCATTGCAACGACAAGACAGCCATTGTTCAGTCGGAACCCCAAGGGCCAAACAGGTCAATTGTGGGCTATTGTGCTTGTTGATCTAGATGCAGATCACTGATTCGTGGGAAAGGGTTGAAATACGCCCCTCGTCTTGTTTTCAAGAAAAGGAAAAGGGATGTAGTCGACCGTTTGTGTTCCATGCTCCAACTACAAGGAATGTTTTTTTATACAGCAAATGTATACCTGTGTGAAAAACCACGTTGCCTACGGTGTACACTGTCATGACGTGGCCCTCTTTAGATACAGCAAGCACCAACTCTCTCTCACCGCCTCTCTCTTCCCCCTACACCCAGGCTCTTTTATCTCAGGTTTATCTCAGACTCCCCCTCCCCCCTCCGGCCATGCAGTATAGAGAGAGGGTTCACAGTAGAACAAAGGAACTTCTTCTACCTCACAGAACTTGAGAACTGAACAATATCCATGTTTTGGAGAATGTGTAAACGGTCGGTGGAGAATCCAGCTACGACCGGTCCATTTTGTCTAATGTTGTGACCTCATGAGAGACAATACAGCCACATTACCATAACTCTGTTTAAACAAGAGTCTCTGTTATGAGATGTGCATCTAATTATTGTATAAAATGAATGAGTAAAGATTCAACTATTTGTGAAATTATTTAATGTGATTTTATACTGTTTAATGAAAGATAATCCAATTCCCTTTAAAATTTAACTAAGTCATTGGCCCGCCACATGAGCACAGACATTGATCTGGCTTCATGGGACAGCCCTTTTCTGCTGTTCCGAATATAAACCCCACCTGGAGAAGCCCACTGCAGACCATGCGTACCTCGATTACCGAGAGGGCTAAGGTTTGAGTAGAGACCATGCATTCCTCGATTGTTGAATTCCTAATCAAACCACGTGGAGCATTGGCTACACTGGTGGAAATGGTTAAACTCTGAGACTATTGATACCGACAGAATAAGAGCAAATCTTTGATACTAATTACTAGTTTGCAGCTAGAATTTATGTCGACTGAATGCGAAGACCGACAACTGCCAAAACATTTATTCTATAAGAACATTTCTGAATGGGACTCTGAAGTATCCATTCTAACCACAAAAGACTCCAGGGATGCAAAGAGAAGTTCGGATAAACTTTCCAACAGAAAGACGGACGATTCCAACAGAGATCATGACGACACACTGAACATAAATATATATATTGATTGCAATTATTCCCGAATGAGTGGGCGTTCATGTGCAAAGAATTAGCATTCCAATTATTATAATTATCAACTTTGTAGTGTCTTTTGTCTTTCGTGCCCTTCTCAGTCCCTTTGTCTACCAAGCCATCGATACCGGTTTAGCCCACTAGGGCACATCCCTTATCGTTTCCTTGTAACCGTATCTACTGTTTGTTTGTTATGCATGTCTGTGATTATTTAGTTAGTAACTTAATTATTAAGACAATTGATGTATGGATGATTCATAGTGAAGACTGGGTTCGTGCAGATAACCAACCATTTACAATGTTTGGAATGAGACTAACGTGAGATAAATAATAATTCATTAATTAGAAGACTAATTGACCAGATATTGAAAATATCTGAAAAGTTATATTAGGAAAATGATAACTTTGTAATCTGAAGATTTTCCTTGGTGCCCCGACTTCCTAGTTAATTACATTTACATGATTAGTTAATCACATAATAATAATTACAGAGAATTGATTTGATAAAATAACAGTCTTCAATTTAATGATGCCAAAGACACAACAACACAATGTCTACATTGTTCAGTTTGAACTACAACTGTCAATCATGTCTGCTCATTAGGTCAGATGAAATGCTATTTCAGAATAGCATAGTTTAACTTTTTTATACAAAACTGTTTTTGAAAGTTAATTGCTGTTATTTATTTTTGTTATTTTTATACCTAGCTAAATAATAACTATGTCCCTTTTGAGACGCCTTAAAAAAAATGAAACTGGCCTCTCGCCATGGTCAACTTGAAGTTCCCTTACTTGGACAAACGTCTATGGAAAGTGAATGGAGAAGATATTGAAGCCTGAGCCTTGCACCGATGTTCAGGATAAGGATGAATTTGATCCAGTCGGACTGATGTTTTTGGAGAAAGTGGACCTGTTTTTACCGGACCCATATGTGGTTTCAGGATGGGTGGGAAACAGGTTTGGAAAGTATCCGTTGTCATACTTGAGTAAAAGTGCAGATACTTTCATAGAAAATGACTCAAGTAGATGTGAAAGTCACCCAGTAAAATACTACTTGAGTAAAAGTATTTGGTTTTAAATATACTTAAATATCAAAGTAAATTTAAATTCCTTATATTAAGCAAACCAGACGACACCATTTTCTGGATTGTTTTATTTATGGATAGACTGAGGCACACTCAACACTCAGACATCATTTACAAACAAAGCATATGTGTTTAGTGAGTCTGCCAGATCAGAGGCAGTAGGGATGACCAGGGATGTTCTCTTGATAAGTGTGTGAATTGCAGCCTTTTCCTGTCCTGCTAATCATTCAAAATGTAATTTTGGGGGTCAGGGCAAATGTATTGAGTAAAAATAACATTATTTTCTTTAGGAATGTATTGAAATAAAAGTACATTTAAAAAAAATGTAATAGTAAAGTACTGATACCCCACAACCTACTTAAGTAGTACTTAAAAGTATTTTTACTTGAGTACTTTATACCACTGGTGGGACAGGAGTTTGGTGCTGTTGAATCGATGAAGGTAACCCTAAGTGGTCTTGTGATGATTGTTTTGTTCTTAACAAGTTAGTTACAAGCTAGTTAAATAAAAGGTTACAAAAAAGAAATGTAAGAAAAGGGAGTGGTCGCACCGGACCACGCAGATGGGGGCAAGAGAGATTACATCTTCCTCCTTACTTGCTTTGTTTTCAAGAACAGGGCACCATTGAAAAGAGTGATTACTGGGGTAGCTGGTGGGGTGAAGATGGGTCAGCTGAAGTGAAAAATTCCTGGTGTTTGACACCCGCCGTCTGGAGCGACACAGACCTGGTGGCTAATGTCGTGAAACAAGAGTCACTGTCTGTTCTTTTGAGTTTTGATGTCAAATCAAATCACATTTTATTGGTCACATACGTGTTTAGCAGATGTTATTGCGGGTGTAGCAAAATGCTTCTGCTTTTAGCTCCAAAAGTGCAGTAAATTCTAACAATTTCACAACATATACCCAATACACCCTTTGCTGTTGTTCTGGGATTGATTTGCACTTTTCGTACCAAAGTACGTTCATCTCTAGGAGACAGAACGCGTCTCCTTCCTGAGCAGTATGACAGCTGTATGGTCCCATGGTGTTTATACTTGCGTACTATTGTTTGTACAGATGAACGTGGTATCTTCAGGCGTTTGGAAATTGCACCCAAGGATGAACCAGACTTGTGGAGGTCTTGGCTGATTTATTTTGATTTTCCTATGAGGTCAAGCAAAGAGGCACTGAGTTTGAAGGTAGGCCTTGAAATACATCCACAGGTACACCTCCAATTGACACAAATGATGTCAATTAGCCTATCAGAAGCTTCTGAACTTTCTGGAATTTTCCAAGCTGTTTAAAAGCACAGTCAACTTAGTGTATGTAAACTTCTGACCCACAGGAATTGTGATACAGTGAATTATAAGTGAAATAATCTGTCTAAACAATTGTTGGAAAAATGACTTGTGTCATGCACAAAGTAGATGTCCTAACCAACTTGCAAAAGTATAGTTTGTTAACAAAACATTTGTGGTTGAAAAACGAGTTTTAATGACTCCAACCTAAGTGTACGTAAACTTCCGACTTCAACAGTACATATGAGTTGCATAATGCAAGATATGTAAACATGATCAAAGTGACTAGTGTTCCATTTCTTAAAGTGGCCAGTGATTTTTAGTCTATGTCTATAGGCAGCAGCCTCTAATGTGCTTGTGATGGCTGTTTAACAGTCTAATGGCCTTGAGATAAAAGCTGTTGTTCAGTCTCTTGGTCCTAGATTTGATGCACCTGTACTGACCTCGCCTTTTGTATAATAGCGGGGTGAACAGGCAGTGGCTCGGGTACTTGATGTCCTTGATGATCTTTTTGGCCTTCCTGTGACATCAGGTGCTGTTGGTGTCCTGGAGGGCGGGTAGTTTGCCCCCGGTAATGCATTGGGCATACAGCACCACCATCTGGAGAGCCTTACGGTTTCGAGAGGTACATTCGCTGTACCAGTCGGTGATACAGCCCGACAGGATACTCTCAATTGTGCATCTGTAAAAGTTTGTGAGGGTTTTAGGTGCCAAGACAAATTTCTTCAGCCTCTTGAGCTTAATGGTGAGCTTTGAGGGTTCTATAATGTTGAATGCTGAGCTATAGTCAATGAACAGCATTCTTACATAAGTATTCCTTTTGTCCAGATGGGATAGGGCAGTGTGCAGAGTGATGGCGATTGCATCGTCTGTGGATCTTTTGCGGCTGTAAGCACATTGAAATGGGTCTAGGGTGGCAGGTAAGGTAGAGGTGATATGATCCTTGACTAGTCTCTCAAAGCACTTCATGATGACAAAGATGAGTGCTACTGGGCGAAAGTCATTTACAGTACATATGAGATGTTACCTTTGCTTTCTTGGGTACAGGAACAAAGGTGGCCATCTTGAAACATGTAGGGACAGCAAACTGGAATAGGGAGAGATTGAATATGCCCGTAAACACACCAGCCAGCTGGTCTGCACATGTTCTGAGGATGTGGCTAGGGGTGCCGTCTGGGCCGGCAGCCTTGCGAGGTTTAACACATTTAAATGTTTTACTCACGGCGGCCACGGAGAAGGAAAGCTCCACAGTCCTTGGTAACAGGCCAAATCAAATCAAATCAAATTTTATTTGTCACATACACATGGTTAGCAGATGTTAATGCGAGTGTAGCGAAATGCTTGTAGTGGTGTAGGTGTCCTGGAGGGCAGGTAGTTTGCCCCCGGTGATGCGTTGTGCAGACCTCACTACCCTCTGGAGAGCCTTACGGTTGAGGGCGGTGCAGTTGCCATACCAGGCGGTGATACAGCCCGCCAGGATGCTCTCGATTGTGCATCTGTAGAAGTTTGTGAGTGCTTTTGGTGACAAGCCGAATTTCTTCAGCCTCCTGAGGTTGAAGAGGCGCTGCTGCGCCTTCTTCACGATGCTGTCTGTGTGACTGGACCAATTCAGTTTGTCTGTGATGTGTATGCCGAGGAACTTAAAACTTGCTACCCTCTCCACTACTGTTCCATCGATGTGGATAGGGGGGTGTTCCCTCTGCTGTTTCCTGAAGTCCACAATCATCTCCTTAGTTTTGTTGACGTTGAGTGTGAGGTTATTTTCCTGACACCACACTCCGAGGGCCCTCACCTCCTCCCTGTAGGCCGTCTCGTCGTTGTTGGTAATCAAGCCTACCACTGTAGTGTCGTCCGCCAACTTGATGATTGAGTTGGTGGCGTGCATGGCCACGCAGTCGTGGGTGAACAGGGAGTACAGGAGAGGGCTCAGAACGCACCCTTGTGGGGCGCCAGTGTTGAGGATCAGCGGGGTGGAGATGTTGTTACCTACCCTCACCACCTGGGTATGGAACGTAAAGTCACAGAAACAAGTGTTGCTGTGGCAGTTACGGAGAAGTATTTGGGATTACAATATTTTACTGCAGAAGAGTTAAAGGGGGTGTTGAATGGTAGTGTCCTGTCCTCCCAGGCCGTTGGCCTGGTGTTGATTAGATCAGGTTAAATTAACGGAATGGGATGGTGTTTCTTTTTATGAGTAGGATTAAAAGTTGGCGGGATAATTTCTATTTGTTATATCACAAAGTATAATTACTTTATTCTCCGGTTCAGTTGGTTGCGGTAATGGAACATTATATCGGATGCCAACCGCCGTTAAACCCCACCAAAGAAGAAGAAAGTGAACGGAAACCGGAAAGGGTCAGTGGGTCCTACAGAATCGGCGTGTTCATTTCAAACCTGTAGTACAAGAGAGGACGAGCACGAGAAAGAAGCTTCCCCGTCGAGAAACTTCAGTCTACAAATCAACATTGTACGTAGCATGTAATGTGTTTATCTAAGTATATTAAATAAAATAAGACGAAATATGATTGATATCTGAATAATTGGTCACATTAGCAAGCAGGTAACGTTAAGCGTTGGGAATCGAAATAGCTTAGTTAGCATTAGCTAGCTAACAAACAATTTCGGCTAGTGAGCTAGCTAACGTTAGCTTATTAGCTAGTGAGAGCACATGAATGCATTGGGCCACACTAGCAAGAAATCGCAACATCAACGAATTTACCGTTTGTCGATACTCGATGGGATTTAGCTAGGGATTCTTGTGAAGTTGGCTACTAACAAAATCAAAGTAGCCCACTGGCCAAATTTGGAAAGATATGTTATTATTTCGTTTGGTTAACGTTTGTAGCCATGTTTAGCAGTAAAGTAGCCAGCTAAACTTAGGAGCTAGTAACTTTGTTTAGATTACTTCTCAGTCGTTGTTAATTCTCTGCCATGTTAAATCGAATAATATATCGACTGCCTTAGTTTTATAGCGTTAGCTAACTAACCCGTCTTTGTACTGCTTGGTATTGTCGAGGCCGCATACTTGGCCTTTTTTTTTACTGCATTTGTGTGGCTGAAGCCGGGGACTGCCGTGGTGAGAAGGGTTAAATTCAGTGGCGTTGATCCGAATAGCTACCGAATGGCCAGTACTTTGTTTTTTTTCGTGACTAGTTATAGTTAGAACGTCGGAATGAAAATAACCATAGAGCCAACGTTAGTCGGATGGTTGTCCGGTTTGTTAAACTTCCCACTATCAGATCGTTTTTGGTGTTTAATATCCGCTTGTTAGCGTTACTTGTGTTGTGTCCAAAGAAAGTTGTAGGGCGGCAATTGTTTCAAGTCGCCCAAGTCCAAGGATCACTAACTATATTGCAGCACACCGGCAGAAGGGAACCGGGTGTCGTGGGGGGTGGGGCAGGATTAGGGCGGTTAAGCTGGGTCACGGAGATATTTTACTCCTTGTCTAAAGTAGAGCATCGCCTCGTTTTATTTGCCACAATCTGATTCCAAATTTCAACTCCAGCTCCCACACATTTTGTGCTCTGTTTGCACAGCCTTATAGACCCGTTTCCGGGTAGAAGCAAGCTCATGCTCCTGGCAACGAGTGCAAATGGCGCTTTTTTTGTTGCCCTGCTCTGGCCATGTGCATGGCTCACCTTCAATCGCATAATGCCACTGAATTCCACATCATTAGTGAGCACATGGCGTTTAGTCTGGCAGTCGATATTTTAATCATAGAATTCTTCAATGTTCAATTTGGGAATCTGGCTGCAAGAGCATGTAGATTTTGTAGCCTGTTTCTTAGCATTACATATACATCTATTGATTTGTTTTGTCATATATCCCAGTGCCAATCTGTGCCACACCACAATAAGCATGTGTTTATAAACCCTCATACATTATTTAAACTATAGAAAGGTCAGTCAGCCCATGGTTACTTCCCTAATTGCACCTTATTCCCCATGGTGCACCATGTTGGTCAGATCTGTATGGGCCATGGTCAAAAGTAATGTACCAGTAAGTAATAGGGTGCCATGTATGATGCAACCCTGTCTCATTTTGGCAATGCTAATTACACTAAGTTTACTGTAGAATTCTGAGACCACTTGACCCACAGGATATGATGCACACTTAAAATGCATAACTTAATGATGGTGTTAGTATTCATGCTGTCTGATCCAGAGGTCTCTCATACAGTCATATTCCTATACTCTCTCTGTCCCTGCAGACTGACTCTCTTCTAGTAGAACTCTCTCTCTACTTTTCCTTGTGTAGTATCTTTTATCAGTAACTGGGGACATAATTCCAATATCTGTAACTTTGTGTGTGTGCTCCCCATGCAGGATGGAGTGGCAGCCGGACGAACAGGGACTCCAGCAGGTCCTCCAGCTCCTCAAGGATTCCCAGTCCCCCAACACGGCCACACAGAGAGCCGTGCAACAAGTATCCTCTTGTACAGACACTGACCGGAGGGTGGGGTTAGTGGAATGGCAGTGGTACTTCTGTGTGCTCTTCTGTGGTCCTCAGTTGGTAGAGCATTGTGCTTGCAACACCAGTATAGTTGGTTAGATTCCTGGGACCACCCATATGTAAAATATATGCACACAATACTGTAAGTCGCTTAGGATAAAAGTGCTTGCTAAATGGCATATTATTCTATGGTTATTGCATCTAGTTCAGTTTGCATTGATCTGTCTATGGGGCCTGTATTGACAATGTATTAAAGTGGAGATGGTGTTATAAGACAGTCACACGGACTGTCCTCCCCTCTGGATATGATGCATTCTATGTAACTCCTGACTGTTAATGATGGTGTTAGTATTCATACTGTCTGATCCAGAGGTCTCCTACAGTGACTTCTCTACTCTGTCTGGTCCTATAGATTTAGCCTCTGTTAGGATCGCATATAATCTTAACCCTCCAATCCATAACCGTTCATATGGTACAACCTATACAAAGGTGCGGAAACCATTTCTGTAGCTTTAGAATTAAACTTAGCCGGTATGTGACGGAATCACAGATCCGTTTGCATTCCAAACTCTGTCGCATTCCTAACTTATGAAATAAGCACCTCACTTAGTATTTCAACAAGTGGTATTTTTCCTCTGTCTAAATGTCACCCGTAGATTAGTGCTGCAGTGAAAGTGTAGTCCCTAGGTATTTGTTTGAGTTGAGCATCATGTGAGATGTCTGTGATGTCATATTTCCCTTAACCGCTCTGTCAGAAACTTGAACAGCTCAACCAGTTCCCCGACTTCAACAACTATCTAATATTTGTGCTCACAAGACTGAAAACTGAAGGTGAGAGCCCTGTCTGTCTGAGTTTATATGTTCTAGTTGAGCATCTGGTAGCCTGAGTCGTGTTCATTAGGGCACACACATTACTTCTGAGCTCAAAAAGTAGTTTGGGGTTTCTTTGTCTGTTTCCATTCTTTGGTCAGCATGCCGTCATTGTCTGCTAGCCTTGTTATTAGTGGTTCTCTAGGCTGCTGCGTGTCATTCTGAATGCACGTTGCTGTGGCCTTCGTCTGCATCTCTGACATTCTTTTTTTCTTCCTCTACCCCATGACCTCATCATTCCTTCCTTCTCCCCCCCAACCTCATCCTTTCCTCCCCGCACCTCATCCTCTCCTGCTCTCCCTCTCCAGATGAACCCACTCGTTCTCTGAGTGGTCTGATCCTGAAGAACAATGTGAAGGCCCACTACCAGAACTTCCCCCCGGCCGTGGCTGACTTCATCAAGCAGGAATGCCTCAACAACATAGGCGACCCGTCGCCCCTCATCCGCGCCACCATCGGTGAGTCAGTGTGAGCTCTGGGTGGGTTGGGGTGGGGTCTTGACATGCGTTACATCTGTGTCATTGTCTCAGGTAACTGCTGTCCTGTGGCTTTAATGTGGCTAGTTTTTCTCACTGTCTCTCCCTTTAGTAGCTACAGTTGAAGTTGGAATTCAATGTCAGGAATTGTGAAAAACTGGAGTTTAAATGTATTTGGCTAAGATCTATGTAAACTTATGACTTCAACTCTATCTTCACCTCATCTCCCCAAAAATAAATTTGTCTCACCCCCCTATCCTGCCCTCTGGATATGATGCATTCTTTATAACTCCTGACTGTTAATGATGGTGTCAGTATTTCTCTGTCTGATCCAGAGGTCTCTGGATTCCTTAACTCTCTTGTACATCCCTGTTTCCCTACATCTGGTCTGACAAGACAGCATAGGTGGAAGCCTTCAGGAGGGTTTACGTTCACCTGTCCACTTCTTCCAGATCAGTGGGCACAAACCTTTTGCTTCACCTGGTGCCCTGGATGGGCGGAGATTTCACGTAAGGACCAATGGAATGGTCTAAAATGTGTAAACTCCGCCCACCCTAGTCACTGGGCAATGCAAAATGAACGTGCCCAGTGAGAATGGCAGTGTCCCTTCCAAGAGAGTATTAAGACCAGACCACTCTATGATTGTTGGTTCCTAACCTCTCTTCATCCCTCTCTCGCAGGTATCCTGATCACCACAATCACTTCTAAAGGGGAGCTGCAGACCTGGCCAGAGCTGCTTCCCCAGCTGTGTAACCTGCTCAACTCTGAGGACTACAACACCTGTGAGGTCAGAGCTTCCTACCTACCACACACTCACATCTTTTTCTAGCCTCTCCCCCTTTCTCTTCCTCCTTCCTCCTCTGTCTGTCACCCTTAATTTTTCTTTCATTTTTTTGTCCTCCCTGTCTTTTCTCTTTTCACCTCATTCCCTGCCACACTCTTTCCCCTTACCTCCCCTGTCCCTTTTTTCTTCCTTCCATCTTCATATCCCTTCTCCTTTACCGCTCTCTACCTCTAAATGTTTCAGTAGCGTTCTCTCCACATCCCATGCCATCTGGATATGATGCAGAACACCTTGACAGTGATTGCCAGTGATGCTTGTTGTATTCATACTGTCTGATCCAGACCTGTAGCCTATTGCCTCCAATCATCCTACTTCATTTCCGTCTGTTACTCTGAGTTTGACTCGGTCTGTCTGCGTGTGTTCTCTTGATCAGGGCTCGTTTGGAGCCCTGCAGAAGATCTGCGAGGACTCGTCGGAGCTGTTGGAGAGCGACGCACTCAACCGCCCGCTCAACATCATGATCCCCAAGTTCCTGCAGTTCTTCAAGCACTGCAGCCCTAAGATCAGGCCAGTCCCAGGTCCCCTGTACCGCCAGACTATCCTGGTCCCAGATCACTTTGTGCTGTCTTGCCAACACCTATGTTCATTGTTATGCCAGTGACTAGGTGTTGGCAAGACAGCACAAACAGATCTGGGAACAGGCTACAACCAGACGCCACTGGTTGTTTCTCTGTTCTCACTGTTGTGTCCACCATAGCAAAACGTTTTGCACCAGATTACACATCTGTGTTCTTATTGGACCAGCTTAGGTAGTTGCATGGAACCTTTGTCATTTTCAAAATGTTTTCCACCTACTATCCCACTGTTTGTAAAACTCTGTTACTCATGGTGCTATTCTCTCTGCCTGTAGATCTCATGCCATCGCCTGTGTGAACCAGTTCATCATCGGCAGAGCCCAGGCCCTGATGGACAACATCGACACCTTCATTGAGGTGAGCATCAGGCAACGCACAACACTGTTGACCATAGAAATATAATCACCGTGGTCAGATGGGCTATTCCCATTCTAGTAGTTCTACTTCTATGGTGGTGACTCTGAAGAACACTGATCTGCTCATCTGGCTCATCTATGTTGCAGAACACCTTGACAGTGATGGTTATTGACGCTTGTTGTATTCATACTGTCTAATCCAGACTCTACAGCCTCTTACATGTCCATCGTCTAGACAATGGTGTGTACTGTAATCAATGGTGTTGAGGATGGCTGTAGATTCAAGACTGACATCTCTCATTTTCTTCTCTGGTCTCTCTCTCTCTCTCTTCGTGTCTCTGTCTCTCAGAGCCTGTTTGCGCTGGCTACAGACGAGGACTCTGAGGTGAGGAAGAACGTGTGCCGGGCTCTGGTCATGCTGCTGGAGGTCCGTATCGACCGGCTGATCCCTCACATGCACAGCATCATACAGGTGAGACCACCACTTCCTTATTTACTCTCCCACTGACCAATCAGCATGTCCGACACTGTCATACCCCATCATCCAATCCCTGACACTGCTGTGTCTATCTCCCCCACCAGTACATGCTGCAGCGCACACAGGACCCGGATGAGAATGTTTCTCTGGAGGCCTGTGAGTTCTGGCTCACCCTGGCTGAGCAGCCCATCTGTAAAGAGGTGCTCTCTGGACACCTGGTGCAGTGAGTAATCCTAAACATACCTGTAACATACAGCATCACCTGGACCTGATGTAGAGAGAGTGGGGATGTTCAGGTCAGAGGTGTAGAGGGGGACAGAGGTTAGTCAATAGTACAACATGTAAGAGTAACATTCCCATAGAGGTCCTATACTTCCTAGTGTGTTTCATTCTGTTTACACACTTCACTGTGTTCTATTAGGTGTGATGTTCAGAGGAACAGAATGTTGATGACAGTTAAAGGGTTGGCTAGCTGCAGTACAGACATCTCATGATGTTTAACCTCTGCCCTTCCCATGCTGTCTGGATATGATGCATAACACATTAACTGTGATGGTCAGTGATGCCTGTTGTATTCATACTGTCTGATCCAGACAGCTGCAGCCCACTTGCCACATCTGACGCTCTGTAACTTCAATCAATTATTATATGGAACCAAGAACTGCAGTGTTGCTGATTGACCAACAGTAGGAAGATGGCTTGACTAATGGTGTCTGTTCTGTCTCCTCCTGAAGGCTCATTCCTATCCTGGTGAACGGCATGAAGTACTCTGAGATAGACATTATCCTGCTGAAGGTGAGCCTGTCTCAGTTCTGGGTGTGAATGATGACACCACACCTATTTCCCCCCACCAGGGTTGTGTTCATTAGGGCACACTAGCAAAACGTTTTGCAACGGGGAAATTAAAAGGACCAGTCAAGACAGTGCCTCCCTGTTTCGTACCATTTGTTCAGTTGTGTGCTTAATGAACATGACCCAGAAGTCTTTCCTCCCCCCTTCCCCCTCCTCTCTTCTTACTGGTAATCTTGGTGTGATGGCAGCTTTATGCTTGAGACTCGACTGATGTTAGACGTATTCGTGCTCTCTGACCTAAGTGTTGTATCTGGTTAATGCCAGTTAATACTGTAGCACAGTTTTCCCTCTGTCAACTGTCCACACATTCCCAGTTCCACAACACCCAGGCTAACCCACAGGGGATTTCTCCTGCAGGCACTCCTTACTCTGACTCCTAGTCCTCTGTGAACTGTCCACACATTCCCAGTTCCACAACACAACACCCAGGCTAACCCACAGGGGATTTCCCCTGCAGGCACTCCTTACTCTGACTCCTAGTCCTCTGTCAACTGTCCACACATTCCCAGTTCCACAACACAACACCCAGGCTAACCCACGGGGGATTTCCCCTGCAGGCACTCCTTACTCTGACTCCTAGTCCTCTGTCAACTGTCCACACATTCCCAGTTCCACAACACAACACCCAGGCTAACCCACGGGGGATTTCCCCTGCTAGGCACTCCTTACTCTGACTCCTAGTCCTCTGTCAACTGTCCACACATTCCCAGTTCCACAACACCCAGGCTAACCCACAGGGGATTTCCCCTGCAGTTACTCCTTACTCTGACTCCTAGTCCTCTGTCTACTGTCCACACATTCCCAGTTCCGCAACATAACACCCAGGCTAACCCACAGGGGATTTCCCCTGCAGGCACTCCTTACTCTGACTCCTAGTCAACTGTCCACACATTCCCAGTTCCACAACACCCAGGCTAACCCATGGGGGATTTCCCCTGCAGTTACTCCTTACTCTGACTCCTAGTCCTCGGTCATAAAGTCACACAGTTACTCATTTGACTGCATTAATACCCTTCTGGCTGTTTCTGGCACTAAGCTGTGTCCATATGTCCATGGTTCAGCATGCTTTTTAGAGTGAGAATGTCTTAGCCTCCTGAACTGAAACCACATTCGGCCTAAGTTATTAAATATTAGCCTGGTCCCAGATATTTTTGTGCTGTATAGCCATCTCTTATGCGTACTGTCATGTTTCACAGCACAGACCTCGTACCAGAAAAATAAAACACACAGCAATGATACATCTCTCTCTCTCTCTCCAGGGTGATGTGGAGGAGGACGAGGCTGTGCCAGACAGTGAGCAGGACATCAAGCCTCGCTTCCACAAGTCCCGCACCGTCACCCTGCAGCACGAGGGAGGAGAGGGCGAGGAGGGAGAGGACATCGATGAAGACGACGATGATGATGACGATACATTATCTGACTGGAACCTACGTGAGTCGGAATTGACTTAAAGCCGACAGTTACTGAAACCACCGCAGCCAGGGTGGAGATGCGTTAGAGAAAACACATTGAGTAGATGACAGGAGCAGGAGGGTTGTGTCTGCTGCAGGCTCTACGTCAGTCGGACTTGACTTAAAGCCGGCAGTTACTGAAACCACCGCAGCCAGGGTGGAGATGCGTTAGAGAAAACACATTGAGTAGATGAAAGGAGCAGGAGGGTTGTGTCTGCTGCAGGCTCTACGTCAGTCTTGTCTGCGTGTGCTGGCTAAATGGTGTAATATACATATGATAGTCATTCCTGTGGGACAATGACAAAGTTCTCACACCATCCTGACAGCACTGGCTCGGTTACTTCCCTGTTTGGCTGCTCTCTCCACTGTTAGTGCACTGCTCCCCAGCGTCTCATTAGCAGTAGAGCTGGAGGTGCTGATTGGACAGTGTGAACCCTGAACAGCCAGAGTAGTGATTACTGACATCAGTGACGCTCCCTGCTGCTGTCTGGAAATGGAGTGATTGGCATGCAGAGATGCACCAGAACGGTGGAGACCCCTGTTATCACAATGGTGTCTATAGAAATAAAACAACATGGAAGTGGTATTGCAGAGATGTACCAGAACGGTGGAGACCCCTGTTATCACAATGGTGTCTATAGAAATAAAACAACATGGAAGTGGTATTGCAGAGATGTACCAGAACGGTGGAGACCCCTGTTATCACAATGGTGTCTATAGAAATAAAACAACATGGAAGTGGTATTCTGTATATGAGTGTTATTTCACGTAGCCTTTACCCAAATGATTTAGCTTTTTAGCGGTGTCATAACTAGATTACAAGGTGGATAATTCTTAGACATTATTTTATGGAAATTGCTGTGTCATTGCTTCAGGGCTGTTGCTAGTCTCGTCAGCCAGACGGCACCATCAATGACATTCTGGTGAAGGACAATCTGACTTGTTGTGGAGAAACCTAGAACTCCTTAAGTGGCTGGTAGGCTGTTGCTAGTGTGTGTGTGTTTAGAGACTGCAGAAAGACATTGTGTTTAGCTGCTGCTGTGGAAGTGATGACATGTTCTCATCTGAACATATATGATGCTAATTAGAGATCGTTTTCTGATCCACAGCAGCATATTGGTAGGACTGGTGGTAGGACTGGTGGTAGGACTGGTGGTAGGACTGGTGGTAGGACTGGTCTCCTTCAACACCTTTGGTTTATTTGGAGAGTCTGTTACTGGTCAGTCCTGTACAACTTGGCCTGGTCCAGATTCAGTAGTGTGAAAAGAGTATGATATTAAATGGCTAGTTCACTCTAAAACCATCTTTAGTATTTTGTTCATTAGTCCACTGTTAATAAAATCCCTGCAGTCAAGTTTTCAACATTGAGCACTTTGGTGCAGAGTTTGAGTGAGCTATCCCTTTAACGGTTTGTCCCTCTTATCTCCCCGTAGGCAAGTGTTCGGCGGCAGCGCTGGATGTGCTGGCCAATGTGTTCCGAGACGAGCTGCTGCCTCACCTGCTGCCCCTGCTCAAGGGCCTTCTCTTCTCCCCTGACTGGGTCACCAAGGAGTCTGGCATCCTGGTGCTGGGGGCCATCGCTGAGGGTAAGGACTAGGAAATCAATCAATCACACTGTTGACACTACACATAGATCTCTTGCTCAGTCTCTCTCCTTCTGTGTGTCTCCCTCTCCACACTTTGGACTCTTTCTCTCTTGACACCATCTCTATCAGATCTCTCTCTGTCTGCTACTTTCTGCTCTGTTGCTCTCCTCTTCTTTCTCTCCTTCAGTACACAGTGGTTCTTTCTCCTCTCACTCCATTGAGTTGACTGTCCCTCTGGATATGATGCATTCTATGTAACTCCTGACTGTTAATGATGGTGTTAGTATTCATACTGTCTGATCCAGAGGTCTCCTTCAGTCAGACTTCTCTACTCTGTCTGATCCAGAGGTCTCCTTCAGACTTCTCTACTCTGTCTGATCCAGAGGTCACCTTCAGTCAGACTTCTCTACTCTGTCTGATCCAGAGGTCTCCTTCAGTCAGACTTCTCTACTCTGTCTGATCCAGAGGTCTCCTTCAGTCAGACTTCTCTACTCTGTCTGATCCAGAGGTCTCCTTCAGTCAGACTTCTCTACTCTGTCTGATCCAGAGGTCTCCTTCAGTCAGACTTCTCTACTCTGTCTGATCCAGAGGTCTCCTTCAGTCAGACTTCTCTACTCTGTCTGATCCAGAGGTCACCTTCAGTCAGACTTCTCTACTCTGTCTGATCCAGAGTTCTCCTTCAGTCAGACTTCTCTACTACATTTTGCCACTTTTTTTTAGATTTAGTCTAGTCTTAGTCTTTTGACTAAAATATTACGAAGTCACATTTTTGTCATTTGAATAATGATTTAGTGTAGCCATTGTTAAAATTAGGGAAATAGTGGGCCATTCTAACCCACTAAATGTCTTTATATTGTAGTCCTATTTTAGTCATCACATTTTTCATGCCTCATTAACCGATAGTTAACACACATCACTGACTTCCATGTGCACAAACATACATAGCCTTGTCCTACCAACATATCGTTCTGCATAACATCCTATCACATGATTCTCTTCCCAATAGCCCAATTGGCAAAAAAACAAGTGATTGTAGTCAGTATTTAGTCTCATTTTCATCAACGTAAATGAAAAATAATTTTGGTGAATTGTAATGTTTTCTGGGTCTGTTTAGTCAGTTATCGTCTTGTCTTTTGCCACTGAAAAATACAGTGGGGCAAAAAAGTATTTAGTCAGCCACCAATTGTGCAAGTTCTCCCACTTAAAAATATGAGAGGCCTGTAATTTTCATCATAGGTACACTTCAACTATGACAGACAAAATGAGGAGAAAAAATCCAGAAAATCACATTGTATGGGATTTTTTATGAATTTATTTGCAAATCATGGTGGAAAATAAGTATTTGGTCACCTACAAACAAGCAAGATTTCTGGCTCTCACAGACCTGTAACTTCTTTAAGAGGCTCCTCTGTCCTCCACTCGTTACCTGTATTAATGGCACCTGTTTGTTATCAGTATAAAAGACACCTGTCCACAACCTCAAACAGTCACACTCCAAACTCCACTATGGCGAAGACCAAAGAGCTGTCAAAGGACACCAGAAACAAAATTGTAGACCTGCACCAGGCTGGGAAGACTGAATCTGCAATAGGTAAGCAGCTTGGTTTGAAGAAATCAACTGTGGGAGAAATTATTAGGAAATGGAAGACATACAAGACCACTGATAATCTCCCTCGATCTGGGGCTCCACGCAAGATCTCACCCCGTGGGGTCAAAATGATCACAAGAACGGTGAGCAAAAATCCCAGAACCACACGGGGGGACCTAGTGAATGACCTGCAGAGAGCTGGGACCAAAGTAACAAAGCCTACCATCAGTAACACACTACGCCGCCAGGGACTCAAATCCTGCAGTGCCAGACGTGTCCCCCTGCTTAAGCAAGTACATGTCCAGGCCCGTCTGAAGTTTGCTAGAAAGCATTTGGATGATCGGGAGAATGTCATATGGTCAGATGAAACCAAAATAGAACTTTTTGGTAAAAAGTCAACTCGTCGTGTTTGGAGGACAAAGAATGCTGAGTTGCATCCAAAGAACACCATACCTACTGTGAAGCATGGGGGTGGAAACATCATGCTTTGGGGCTGTTTTTCTGCAAAGGGACGACTGATCCGTGAAAAGGAAAGAATGAATGAATGGGGCCGTGTATCGTGAGATTTTGAGTGAAAACCTCCTTCCATCAGCAAGGGCATTGAAGATGAAACGTGGCTGGGTCTTTCAGCATGACAATGATCCCAAACACACTGCCCAGGCAACGAAGGAGTGGCTTCGTAAGAAGCATTTCAAGGTCCTGGAGTGGCCTAGCCAGTCTCCAGATCTCAACCCTATAGAAAATCTTTGGAGGGAGTTGAAAGTCTGTGTTGCCCAGCAACAGCCCCAAAACATCACTGCTCTAGAGGAGATGCATGGAGGAATGGGCCAAAATACCAGCAACAGTGTGTGAAAACCTTGTGAAGACTTGCAGAAAACGTTTGACCTCTGTCATTGCCAACAAAGGGTATATAACAAAATATTGAGATAATCTTTTGTTATTGACCAAATACTTATTTTCCACCATAATTTGCAAATAAATTCATTAAAAATCCTACAATGTGATTCATTTCTCATTTTGTCTGTCATAGTTGAAGTGTACCTATGATGAAAATTACAGGCCTCTCTCATATTTTTAAGTGGGAGAACTTGCACAATTGGTGGCTGACTAAATACTTTTTTTGCCCCACTGTAGGTGTCAATGAAATGAACACTGCTCTCTCTGTCCCTGTGGACTCTGCTAGTCTCTAATATCTGTCTAGTTCCTTGTTGCGTTAGGTCAGTTCAGATTGACTTAGCAGGGGTGCTGTCGGTCCTTTTTGTCAGTGGATGCTCTATTGTCTGTCTCCACTGTCTCTTTCTCTTTCTCTCTCCACTGTGATTTGGCTACACTTTCTCTTTCTCTCTCTCTACTGTGATTTGGCTCTACTTTCTCTCTCTCCACTGTGATTTGGCTACACTTTCTCTTTCTCTCTCCACTGTGATTTGGCTACACTTTCTCTTTCTCTCTCCACTGTGATTTGGCTATACTTTCTCTTTCTCTCTCCACTGTGATTTGGCTACACTTTCTCTTTCTCTCTCCACTGTGATTTGGCTCTACTGTCTCTCTCTCTCTCCACTGTGATTTGGCTCTACTGTCTCTCTCTCTCTCCACTGTGATTTGGCTCTACTGTCTCACTCTCTCTCCACTGTGATTTGGCTCTACTGTCTCACTCTCTCTCCACTGTGATTTGGCTCTACTGTCTCTCTCTCTCCACTGTGATTTGGCTCTGTCTCTCTCTCTCATTCTTCAGCCCTTTATGACCCCTGTCTGTTAGTCAGTAACACACTAATATCGGCAGACAGCAGATGTTGACAGTGAGGGAGACGTGTCCTAATGCAGAGTAGGTGTAATGCCATAAATTTTCCGCTGGGCTGACCCAGTTAACACGTCACTAATAGGATGTACACTAATTGGATTCCATCTGAGAGTATATTTTATATTAAAAGGTATAAACACTAAGCCAGATGACTGGCTGTCCTTCACGTGGCTTTGTGTTGATAATAGACTTGGCCAACAATTGAGTGTTGTCAATAAAGAATTTGCCTCAGGCTAGCTAGATTCAAATTCTATCCAACTTTATCGACATGAAAGGAGGAATTGAATGTTGCCTAAGCGATACACAGATGGCAATATTCAATTGAATCTCTTCACAAATACACCAGGGGAAGACAATGTGTCATGGTTAAACTGATCACTTAATATTGAGGTTTTATCTCCAATATGTGCTTTGACCTCATACCCTCCCTACAAAACTGATCCCCACCCCCAATCACAAACCAAATATTAAAATAGCGTCATAAAAGGTAAAGTAAAATTCCATGCATTGTTGCCTTATCTCCCAGAACTCCTCCCCCACCTCATCCTGTGTCTGACAAAAACACTCTCTCTAACCCCTCCTCTCCTCCAGGCTGTATGCAGGGCATGGTGCCCTACCTCCCGGAGCTCCTCCCCCACCTCATTGCATGCCTGTGTGACAAGAAGGCCCTGGTGCGCTCCATCGCCTGCTGGACCCTGTCCCGCTACGCCCACTGGGTGGTCAGCCAGCCACCAGACTCCCACCTCAAACCCCTGATGACCGAGCTGCTCAAGAGGATACTGGACGGCAACAAGAGGGTGCAGGAGGCCGCCTGCAGGTGTGTACTGTGTGTGTGGGAGTGTCCTTTTGGCATTGTCAATGTGTTTCAGCTATGACAGTCAGACCTGCCCCCCCCCCAATTAATTAAGCTGTGCTTGACTGAGCTTGCCTGCTGTGATGGAACCAATGGAATAGTCCCAAAAGTTCGACCCTGGCACTCAAAGCAAGCTCAATTTAAACGCTCAAGATGGGGTGTGTGTTCAGAGACTGCAGAATGACTGGGCATTTGACTTCTGCTGTGGAAATGATGACATGTTTCTCACCTGAACATATGATGCTAATTTGAGATCGTTTTCTGATCCACAGCAGAATATTGGTAGGACTGGTCTCCCAAAGGGTTGTGTATAGGCCAGCTTGGTTGTTAACCTCTCTGGGAAATGTCGTCCCACCTCGCCAACAGCCAGTGAAAGTGCAGGGTGCCAAACTCAAAACAACAAAAATCTCATAATTAAAATTAATCAAGCATACGAGTATTTTACACCATTTTATAGATAAAATTCTCATTAATCCAGCCACAGTGTCCGATTTCAAATAGGCTTTACAGTGAAAGCACCACAAACGATTGTTAGGTCACCACCAAGTCACAGGAAAACACAGCCATTTTTCCAGCCAAAGAGTGGAGTCACAAAAAATACAAATAGAGATAAAATTAATCACTGACCTTTGATGTTCTTCATCAGATGACACTCATAGGACTTCATGTTACACAATACATGTATGTTTTGTTCGCTAAAGCTCATATTTATATCAAAAAATCTAATTTTACATTGGCGCGTTACATTCAGTAGTTCTAAAACACTGTGATTTTGCAGAGAGCCACATCAATTTACAGAAATACTCATCATAAATGTTGATGAAAATACAAGTGTTACACATGGAAATAGAGATATTCGTCTCCTTAATGCAACCGCTGTGTCAGATTCCTAAAGAACTTTACGGATAAAGCTGACCATGCAATAATCTGAGTACAGCGTTCAGACCCACAAAGCAGCCAAAAAGATATCCGCCATATTGGGTAGTCAACATTAGTCAGAAATAGCGTTATAAATATTCACTTACCTTTAATGATCTTCATCAGAATGCACTCCCAGGAATCCCAGTTCCACCATAAATGTTTGATTTGTTCGATAATGTCCATAATTTATGTCAAAATAGCTTCTTTTGTTAGGGCATTTAGTACACAAATCCAAACGCGCGTTCAGGTCCAGCCGAACGTCGGACGAGAAGTTCAAAAAGTTATACTACAGGTCATAGAAACATTTCAAACTAAGTATAGAATCAATCTTTAGGATGTTTTTTTATCATAAATCTTCAATAATGTTCCAACCGGAGGATTCCTATGTCTGTAGAAAAGCAATGGAACGGAGCTACCTCATGTGGAATGCGAGTGACCAGCCCGTGACTCTCTGCCAGACACCTGACTCATTCAGCTCTCATTCAGTCCCACTTCACAGTAGAAGCCTCAAACCAGTTTCTAAAGACGGTTGACATCTAGTGGAAGCCTTAGGAAGTGCAACAGAACCAATATCCCACTATCTCCAATAGGGTCTGAGCTAAAAAACTACAAGCCACAGATTTCCACTTCCTGTTTGGATTTTTTTCTCAGGTTTTCACCTTCCATATGAGTTCTGTTATACTCACAGACATCGTTCAAACAGTTTTAGAAACTTCAGTGTTTTCTATCCAATACTACTAATAATATGCATATGTTATAAGCATCTGGGACAGAGTAGCAGGCAGTTTACTCTGGGCACCTTATTCATCCAAGCTACTCAATACTGCCCCCCCTGTCACCAAGAAGTTAAAGCAGATGTTATTGAGTGTCCACTGTATTAATGTCTGTGTGTGTGACGTGTCCATTCTCGTGCTCTGACCCATTGGCCTTTGTGTCCCTCAGTGCGTTTGCCACCCTGGAGGAGGAGGCATGTACAGAGCTGGTGCCCTACCTCAGCTTCATCCTGGACACGCTGGTGTTCGCCTTTGGCAAGTACCAGCACAAGAACCTGCTCATCCTCTACGACGCCATCGGAACGCTCGCCGACTCCGTAGGACACCACCTCAACCAGCCTGTGAGTCTGGATCTTCACTTAGTTAGCAAACTAGCACTTAGAAACATCAGCAAGCTGGATCAGCTTAATTTACCGCCTTACATCCTCTGTTGTGGTGCGTTGTTGCTGTATCACAACCTCCTTGGTTACTTTTCATAGGTTCATCTTTATGCCTCTCTGCTCTCCTCTATGATGAATTCTAAACAGACATTGGAAATCTGAATCACCAGTGTGGATGTATTTTACAGTGAGGTTGTTTAGTGAGAGAAGACAGGTGTATAAATCATGTCACATGTAGGTTGTCGCTACGTCACAACCTCACCCTGGTTGGTTTACACAGGTTTCATCTTTATGGTGAGAAGACACAATATTACTGGACTGTATAATGACTGTCTCCTCTCTGCCCCTACAGGAGTACATCCAGAAGCTGATGCCTCCCCTTATTGCCAAATGGAATGAGCTGAAGGACGAGGACAAGGATCTCTTTCCACTTCTGGAGGTTATACATTATTATATACATATATACATTATATACAACCATGTTTGGTGCATCACGAGGTGGATCATTCTTAGTTTTGATTTTGTGGTATTTGCCGTCATTGCTTCAGGGCTGTTGCTAGTCTCCTGAGCCAGAGACCAAAAATAATGACATTCTGCTGAAGGACATTCTGGTATGTTGGGGAAAAGCCTAGAACTCCTTAAGTGGCTGGTAGACTGTTGCTAGTGTGTGTGTGTGTTTAGCTGCTGCTGTGGAAGTGATGACATGTTCTCATCTGAACATATATGATGCTAATTAGAGATTGTTTTCTGATCCACAGCAGCATATTGGTAGGACTGGTGGTAGGACTGGTGGTAGGACTGGTCTCAACCTCTTCATCTGACAAATAACTGGTGCCGGAGATCGGGCATTAGGCTGGTTTTTTGTTGTAGGTCCTTTTTTATTGATTTTTAAAATGATCTTTAGCTCTTAGAGCCACTCAAAGCATACCAATGGAAACGGGTGACTGTTGTGCTTCCATTGGTCTGTATTATACCACACATCTTATTGTACCACACATCTTAAGGTTCGAAGCGTTGGATAGAACAAAGACTGATATTTCACCGGATGTATCAGTGTGAAGCATCCGCTTGGCGTTTCAACTCCGTACCAGATATGATGAGAGGAAGCCCAGTGGCCGGCCGTGGGAGAAAAGATGGAGCAACATGTATTTAGTCTGACATGTTCTCATCGATGCAACATTTGATCTCCATACAGTTTTCTGTTTCTAAAACTAGAATCTGTAACAGACTGGACTGTGTTTTTGAGACTTTACCTGTTGCCAAAGTAAAACAAATGTGTGTTTAGGAGTACAAGGGCAAATTTACTTATTGCACACGCTCACTTCAGAGTAGGCATTCCCTTGTGAAAATGTGCAAATATGTACAAGAATGTGACAATAGGATCTCACTAGCTGGTGCTTGGCGCTACCCACCTCCTTGCTTGTTCTGCCCACTATGATTGATTTCCTCCCATTGGAAATGACAGGCTCTGGTCGATTTTGGGTTTGTTTATAAAAATGTAAAAATGTTAACGTCCAGATGTGATTTTGCAAAAAATGTCATTAGCTCATGAGATCTAAACGGGGATTGACTGACTTCTGTATCTGAGAAGTTATAAATCCACTCCCTCCATTCCTTTTGTTGATATGAAATCACAGGAACGGTAAAATAATGCTATTTCTTAAAGGGAATTTTAAGAATTTGAATATTTTTTTCTTCAAATTGACAGGACACTACTTTGACCTGTTGATATGCAGGCTGTATTTTTGTTGTTTCCGTCCCCCGCCCACCAAACTAACCCTGTCTCTCCCTGTGCCTCCCCAGTGCCTGTCGTCGGTGGCCACGGCCCTGCAAAGTGGCTTCCTGCCCTACTGTGAGCCTGTCTACCAGCGCTGTGTAACCCTGGTCCAGAAGACCCTCGCTCAGGCCATGGTAAGAACCTATAGAGCTCGACCGCTTGTTATCCTAAAAACTGGATATGAGTTACCCCGGGTTACTGAGTCGGGTAATTACATGACCTTTATGAATTCTGAAGCCTTTATGTGCTTGTTTTCATTACATTAATAGTTCAATTCACAATAAGTGACGTTAGTTGAAGATTCTCATAAAACTAAATGTAGAACATCTCCTAAGCCTGTGTTTACCAGAGACCTTATTTTTGGCTTTTATCCCCCAAAAATGATACATTTTCCCATAGGCTTTGTCCAATGAGCCATGGTTTTATTTATTTATTTTACCTTTATTAAACCAGGCAAGTCAGTTAAGAACAAATTCTTATTTTCAATAACGGCCTAGGAACAGTGGGTTAACTGCCTGTTCAGGCGCAGAACGACACATTTGTACCTTGTCAGCTTGGGGGTTTGAACTTGCAACCTTCCGGTTACTAATCCAACGCTCTAACCACTAGGCTACCCTGGTGGAGTTAGTACCTACAAAAAGACACCATTACTATTGCTCTCTCTAGTACAGTTTATACACATTAAATCACCAGACATGCCTTCAGTGAAGAACCATGTTAATGTATAGCAACAAACTGTTACAAAATAAGCCAGCTATAGGTAGGTTTCCTTCCAATTGGCGACCAGATTTTCATGCAAATATTCGACAGGCGCCATAAAAACATTATATGCGTTTCCCACATGAGATGGTTCCATCCCATTGACTTGTTGCGTGTAGGTAGCATAGTGGTTAAACATGTTGGGTTCACTAAACGAAAGGTGGCTGGTTTGAATGGCCGAGCCGACTTGGTGAATAGTCTGTGCCCTTGATCAAGGCACTTCACCCTAATTTCTCCCGTAAGTTGCTCTGGATAAGAGCGTCTGCTACAGGAATAAAATGTAAACATTTAAATTAAAGGCTGTGATGACGTCGTGCACGTAACTTTTGTGGTTCAGTTTCCATGTACCGGGCGATGCAGTGGTCTAGGACACTGCATGGCAGTGCTAGCTGAGCCACCAGAGACTGTAGGTTTGCACCCAGGCTCTGTCGCAGGCAGCCACGACCGGTTTATTAAACAAATCGTACGTTTTGGCTTCATATCCTAACTGTGACCAAAAACCCACTGACTCTCTGTCTCCTCTCTCTCCAGATGTACAACCAGCACCCTGACCAGTACGAAGCTCCTGACAAGGACTTCATGATTGTGGCCCTGGACCTGCTGAGTGGCCTGGCCGAGGGCTTGGGGGGCAGTGTGGACCAGCTGGTGGCCCGCAGCAACATCATGACCCTGCTCTTCCAGTGCATGCAGGTACACCGGGGCCTCCAAGTGCCAACTGTCAGCGGCCATTTTGAAAATGTGAAATTAGTCAACTTGAAGGAGTATATGTTGCCGTTCGCAATTTTTTAAATTAAAGTTGATATTCTTGCTTTTTGGAGTGTCAAGAAAAGTTCAAAATAGTTGTTTTAACCAGATGTGTCTGAGTTTGCGACTAACTGTGTGTTCCTCCAGGACCCTATGCCAGAGGTAAGACAGAGCTCCTTTGCCCTGCTGGGTGACCTGACCAAGGCCTGCTTCCCTCATGTCAAACCCTGCATTGGTGAGTCAACCATAGTAGTGAAGACATTCACTGTCAATGTCATGAAAAGGTACTGGTGCTGAGGTGTGTGTTGGAGTGGCTAGTAGTTTATGTATTATTTGTATGTTGGTGTGTTTAATGAACCTGTGTGTTTGTGGGAGTGTGTGTATACCAGTGATTGTGTGACTAGTTGTGTTTAGCGTTTGTATATAAACCTGTCTCTCCCCTCTAGCCGAGTTCATGCCGATCCTGGGCCTGAACCTGAACCCAGAGTTCATCTCTGTGTGTAACAATGCTACCTGGGCCATTGGCGAGATCGCCATGCAGATGGGTGAGTTACTGCTTGCTGTGTGTCCTTACTGCAGTCTTCATTTCTTACACACCCACCCTTTACCTCACAACCACTCTAAAATGTCTCTCACTATCTCTGCTTTTCCTCTCCCTCTAACTCTCATAATAACACACACAGACCATCAACAACCAGCCACTCGTATGACTCTCTTAAGACTGTCTGAAATCTGAAATGTTCTATGTGGAAGTTGAAGGTCTGAGTGTGACTGAGGTCACAACATAGGGATGAACACAGATGATTATGGTGCCGTGTGTGTTACGGTGTGTGATGCTAGGGTTTGGTGTCTTTTGGATGGAGCATGTAGCTGTAGCTAACTCTGTCCGATTTGATTCGCTGCACTTGCTCTATAACCCATGAACTCAATGACCCTGTCATACGAGTGAGCCAATCCCCCTTGACTACAGTGTGCTGCAAGATGCCTGAGTGATGGGTCCTGCTACCATTGGACTCTGTAACAGTGAGGCCTGCAGGTGTGTGCAAGCATGGCAGGCCAAACAGCAGTAGTACAGTGTAGTGACATTGTGCTATAATACCTCTACAGGGAGAACTGACAAGAAGGATGAAGGAGATTGCTCAGGTGAGCTAGGGGGAACCATTGCTAACAGATGGCGGCCATTTTGGGAAATTGTCACGGGAACCCTATTTTTGTAGCAACACCACCAGATTGACTCCATCAGTAAATCATGTTGGTAGTGGTGATTTGATAGGAATGATTGTAATGACACTATAAATACTCTCAATGACAGTGAATACTTGACAGTGCTGATGTGGGGATTGATTGTAGACCTGGCTTCAAATTCTATTTGAAATCATTTGAAATACTTAAGCTCTGCTTGATTGTGTTGGAAAGGAACCAAGAGAAAAGTCCCTAAAGTTCAAACCCTGTCAATTTGCCGCTCCAGGCAGGCTTGAGAAAATACTCAAAATATCTGAAAGATTTCCAATAGTAATTGAACCCATGTATGGCGAGCAATGCCATAATTTCCAGCTGGTTGATTGTGGTGTTTTCCTCGGTGCCTGTAGGAGCAGACATGCAACCCTATGTTGGGCTGGTCCTCAACAACCTGGTGGAGATCATCAACAGACCTAACACACCCAAGACCCTCCTGGAGAATACAGGTACGGTACTCACACAGACACGCATGCTTAAACCTCCCACCCCCATAGACAATACCACTATTTAGGCTCCAGTCCACTCCTATGATGATCTCTCTAACAGACATTCGAAATCTGAAATATTCTATGTGGAAGTTTAAGGTCTGAGTGTGTGACTGACACTGAAGTGATTGTTCTAAACCCTGTTGTTATGGCCCTGTAGTTATTTCCACATAAATCATCACTCCTATGTTTCACTTGGGACAGCCATTACGATCGGCAGGCTGGGCTACGTGTGTCCACAGGAGGTGTCTCCCATGCTGCAACAGTTTATCAGACCCTGGTGCACATCGTTGAGGAACATCAGGGACAATGAGGAGAAAGACTCTGCGTTCCGTGGAATCTGCATGATGATTGGAGTCAACCCCGCTGGAGTGGTTCAGGTGAGGGGGGAGGGGCTTCTGAACAACCCACACAGGAACATGTATTTACTGGGTCTGGGACTGGTTCTATTTTTATTCCCTGAGTGTGTTGCCTCTCTGCTCTTGTCTATGATGAACTCTAAACAGACATTCAGAATCTAAATAACTAGTGTGGATGTAGTTTAGACTCTCAGATAACTGGTGAGAGAAGACGCATTGTATTCAACCTAGTGCGTTTGGTGTCATTGAAGGATGATTGGATGCTAAATGAGCGATAAGGGAATGTGGATGAATGTTGGATGTTGTCATATGAACGTTGGTGTCTCTTCAGGACTTCATCTTCTTCTGTGATGCTGTGGCCTCCTGGGTTAGTCCTAAGGACGATCTGAGAGACATGTTCTACAAGGTAAGCCTCAACAAATCTCACCCGTATGTTTGATCCTCAGAATACGAAGGGTCTAGACTTGGGTTCTAAGTCGACCTAGTCCTCTTTCTCCACAGCCTGTGATGATCTTTCTCTACAGACATTCGAAATCTGAACATATCTTGTGGATATTTTAGAATCTGAGACGTGTGGTGCTAAGAAAACAAAAGAGAACCAGCTTTGCCAGTCGCTGAAGTCCTACCTCACCTTGATTTACAAGCTTTGTTGTTTTTGTAGATCCTCCATGGCTTCAAGGACCAGGTGGGCGAGGAGAACTGGCAGCAGTTCTCAGAACAATTCCCCCCTCTGCTGAAGGAGAGGCTGTCGGCCTGCTATGGCGTGTAGTTCCCCTCGCCGACACAGGACACGCCTGTCAGGTATTGACACACTTTAGGTAGAACTGATCTAGGATCAGCTTCCCTTCCCCAAATCCTAATGTTATGTTTAGTCCAAGTTCTCTCTGTTCACCTGAATAAATAAAAACATTTTCTTCTCTCTCCTTCTCTTCCTATTCCCTCTTCTCTCTTCTTATTCACTCTTCCTCCTCTCTCCCCCTTTCCCACTTTCTCCTCTCTCCAGGTTTAATCTACGGGAGGGTTACTGGGGGAACTCGTCCATCTGTGTTACTGCACTGCCCTGATCGTGGGGGCAGGAGGAGAGGGACTGGCCCTGGCTCCTGTCCATTCAGACTACAAGTCCCACGACCCTGTGTGTCTCTGTGAGGGTGGGTGGGAGGGAGGGTTACTGGGAGGGAAACTGGGGAGAAAGCCTCTGGATTTCAAACGCCAAACTTAAATCCGACGACATACTCCGATGTAACCAAAGCCACAGGTTTCTGTAAGAGGGGGAGGGAGGGTAGGATAAGCATATGCAGGGGTCGGCTGCGAACGGCCCTAAATCCATTCGATAACTCTTTAGATACCAAGGTTAGAGGAGAGCTGTGGTGGGAGGGCGGGCGGGGTGGCAGCAACCCCGGAATAAATAAATTAAGGAGAAATCTAAAAACCAGCCCAGGAGCCACAGTTTAAAAACACAACTCACATAATATGTAGACTGGCACACTTAGACTTAGTTCAGGAAGGGAAGGTAGTTGCCCTGGCCCGAACGACCAATCTGTGCACAAGCACTTTGCATTCATTCTACAGTAGTCATTTGATAATCTATACAAAGGCTGTGGGCGGGATACTGAAGTAGCGCTAATGTTTTATAATAGCTTCCCGAAGGCTAGCCTCAGAGGGGAAACATGAAATGCTTTTCAACGTAATGACGGGGAAAGTTCTAGAAGAGTCATCTGCACCTTTGCTACTCAAGCGTTCATAGACAGTACAGTACCATACCTGTTCATATTGGGACTTCTCTATTAAACATAGGTCTATTTACACAGTTTTTCTTCCTTTTCCCACATTTGCTGAATTCATTTTACTTTTTGAAATTACTTCTTTTTTTATTTTATTTTTTTAGAGAAATTCTAATTTAAATGTAGTCTTTTTTTCCTTTCATAGTTTTTACTACAACAGACACAATCCTTCCAGGAATCATTTTACTGTAGTGCTGACAAAGGTCATTTTTCCAATAAGGGATTGATTGGTTTGCATGGCAATGATAACCTCTTAAGTGACGTGTATCTCATTGTTACAAGTAGATTTTTACATTTAGAAACAATGGTAGTCAGCTTATCGTTCTAACGTAACGACACCAGGTTATTTAGCCACCCCCATCGTACTTATTCTGTGAGCAGCCCTCCCCGTCGCCAGACCTAACAAACCGGACGGGTGGCTTTCTATAGGGTGGAGATCCAGCGATGCCATAGTTCAGAGACGCCATATTCAATCCATCTTCTGGAAGAATCACATCCCTGCAACCAGTCATACTCCCTTTTGCTGCTACTCTTGTTTTTCTAGTATTTACAATGGTCTAGAGCATCAAGGCTTCAGGAAGAACTTTAGAAGAAATCAGTTGCTGGTTCTAATTGATATTATGCACTTGTTTTTTTTTTTACAACTTATGGCTTGCTGAAGTAAGAGACGATATAAATAAGATATTGTATAAGCAATGGTCAAAATGAGAATTTTAGGATAAGCCTAACGCCGCCGCTCATATGCTTGGTTTAAAAGTAAGGCATGCAATCAGATGGAATAGATTTAAAGGGTAAGGAGAAGACCATAGATTTAAAGGGTAAGGAGAAGACCATAGATTTAAAGGGTAAGGAGAAGACCATAGATTTAAAGGGTAAGGAGAGGACCATAGATTTAAAGGGTAAGGAGAGGACCATAGATTTAAAGGGTAAGGAGAGGACCATAGATTTAAAGGGTAAGGAGAAGACCATAGATTTAAAGGGTAAGGAGAAGACCATAGATTTAAAGGGTAAGGAGAAGACCATAGATTTAAAGGGTAAGGAGAGGACCATAGATTTAAAGGGTAAGGAGAAGACCATAGATTTAAAGGGTAAGGAGAGGACCATAGATTTAAAGGGTAAGGAGAAGACCATAGATTTAAAGGGTAAGGAGAAGACCATAGATTTAAAGGGTAAGGAGAGGACCATAGATTTAAAGGGTAAGGAGAAGACCATAGATTTAAAGGGTAAGGAGAGGACCATAGATTTAAAGGGTAAGGAGAGGACCATAGATTTAAAGGGTAAGGAGAAGACCATAGATTTAAAGGGTAAGGAGAAGACCATAGATTTAAAGGGTCAATCAGCATTTTGAACAATACCAAACGGCTAATCGGCCACTGATGTGGTAAACAGCTGAGGGATGAGGCTGGAGAAATGTAACGACTCTCAACCTCATGGACAGAGTAATGGATACAGGGACTGACTGTCCATTATATCAAGATTATCGTTTTAACCATGTTTTGAGCCTATACAGTGTTTGTATACATTATTAACAAACAAAACTAAAAAAGCTTATTTTGGGTTCTGACAGTTGAGCTAAACGCATTAGGCATATGTTATAGTCAGGAATCAATGGGTATCATTTAATTTGAAAGCCCTTTTAAAGGGGAAGGACTGACAGACATCAAGTATTTTGGATCAAATGTACTTCCCACCAGTGTTTCCAGACAGTCCAACAGAAAATTGACCAGCCTTTTCTACGTGAGCAGAATGATGAGTATGTAGGGGGGAATGAAATGAGTCCACGAAGATGGAAAAAGACCTTGACTAGTCAGTCGGCTATCATAATAATACATAATACATATCTCGTCCATGGTCCCGAACAACCTTGAGTTGCATGCTTTTCCATAATCACTTTATTTGACTATCATCTTATTAAAGGCCCTTCTAGGGGGACGTCTTTAAGCGCTTCATCAATTGCAACGCACCCACGCATGCTGTGATAATAAAAGTGGGCGGCTATCTTTAGTAGAAGTATGAAAAGTCCAGGTAAAACTGGCTCTAGTCCAGTTGGTGGTGGCTGTTGCCATTTGCTGTTTTCCTCAACCCGTTGATACTGTGTAGGATATGTCTGGGTATTATACTGATCCTAATTCTCTTTGTTTCCCCTGAGGTTGGATACATTAACATTCGTGAGGGAGTGATTGTCTGGTATTTTGTCAATGTCTGGCGGTCTGTCACGTCGGACTATTTCGTTGCGTGTCTGTACTTTACTGTAAGTGTGCGTGCCGTTTAGACTCAACTTTGCACCGGCCCTCCCGCAAGGTGATGGACATGTAGCTCACACTTGAGATATTGGAGAAACCCTGTGTATCATCAACACTTGTCATATTTTACCATCTCAGTTTGTGATTGCCAGTCGTACATCAGTTCTCTTTCAAAGCTTAGCTGAGATTTAGCGAGTCAATGAAACTATGGAAGTCTTTATCTTACGCCGCACCACGAAAATAGATATTCAGAATGTGAAGAAAACACTGCCTTAAGCGTCAGGCGTACCTGTGAAAATGCAATTTCAACGAAGCTGTATACAGATGTGTATTTATCCATATAACGTGGATTTTAACACTAACCCACTTGTACATAAGTGGTTGATTGGACAGTATTTTGAATCTTTACACACTTTTGTAAACCACTTCCACCCTTAGAGGGTGACACTTTAATCATATCCTAAAGGGGTAAACTGAAATGCAGGTTGAGAGTAGGATAGGTGTGCACAGAGAGACTGGCTAATTGCCACAGTCCTTGCACAATGCTCCCAATGTGATACTGGTCCTATCAGGAAGAATTGGGTCAAAATGTTGAACGGTGTTAAATCTCTTAAATCGTAGTAACGAAACATTGATCTCAAAACCATCTATTATTCTCAAGTTTAGTGTTCCACAAGTTGAGGCATTTAACTTTTTTCCAAGGCTGAGATGTTCATTTTGTTTTTTTTATTTATGTTCTTTTTTATTTTAAATTACTTTTTTTTGTTTTTGTGCAGAAGCGCACAAAGTTTTTTTTAGACTTTAAAAGTTTTTTCCCTGTAATGTTCTTTTTATTTAAAGAATTTTTTTGTTTTCGTTGTTTTATAGCGGACCATTTGATTTTTGTCAATTTTAATGTAAAGTGGTAGTACTGAGAAGGGGAGACAGAGCGTGGTGCATACCTGGGGAAAGAAGGGAAGAATTGTGAAAACTGTATTTTTGTTTCAATCTAGATATCAGCCTTGAGGAATGAATTTCATGTAGTACTGGTATTTTTTTCCTCAACTGTGGTGCAGGTGGGATGTTAACTGATGTATCGCTTTCTAGTTTACTTTTGTGAATGGGAAAATAAAAGGTTTTCTATCAAGCTGGGAATAAACTGATGTGGACTGTTTTTATTTAGAAGAACTTCTGATTATAGCATTTCTCTGTTAATGTACCAACTTGCTGACATATTGAGTCTGGCTGGACCAAGTTAAAGCTGCGCCCTGTCACATTTTTTCATGGTTTCCATCAGAAACAAACATCAACAAACTGGATGCAGTCTATCACAGTGCCATCCGTTTTGTCACCAAAGCCCCATACACTACCCACCACTGTGACCTGTAAGCTGTCTTTGGTTGGCCCTCGCTTCATACTCGTCGCCAAACCCACTGGCTACAGGTTATCTACCAGTCTCTGCTAGGTAAAGCCCTGCCTTATCTCAGCTCACTGGTCACCATAGCAGCACACACTCATAGCACACTCTACAGCAGGTATATCTCACTGGTCGCCCCCCAAAGCCAATTCCTCCTTTGGTCGTCTTTCCTTCCAGTTCACTGCTGGCTTGCTTCTGAAGCTAAGCAGGGTTGGTCCTGGTCAGTTCCTGGATGGGAGACCAGATGCGGCTGGATGTGGTGTTGGAGGGCCAGTAGGAGGCGGCACTCTGGTCTAAAAAAATATCCCAATGCTCCAGGGCAGTTATTGGGGACACTGCCCTGTGTAGGGTGCTGTCTTTCGGATGGGACGTTAAACGGGTGTCCTGACTCTGAGGTCATTAAAGATCCCGTGGCACTTATCGTAAGAGTAGTGGTGTTAACCCCGGTGTCCTGGCTGAATTCCCAATCTGGCCCTCAAACCATCACGGTCACCTAATAATCCCCAGTTTACAATTGGCTCATTCATCTCCCTCCCCTGTAACTATTTCCCAGGTCGTTGCTGCAAATGAGAATGTGTTCTCAGTCAATTTACCTGGTAAAATAACGGATAAATAAAATAAATGACTGGAATGAACTGCAAAAATCTTTGAAGCTGGAGACTCACAAATCCCTCACTAGCTTTAAGCACCAGCTGTCAGAGCAGCTCACAGCTCTACCTACCTCATCCCCATACTGTATCTATCTTGCTCCTTTGCACCCCAGTATCTACTTGCACATTCATCTTCTGCACATCTACCATTCCAGTGTTTAATTGCTATATTGTAGTTACTTTGCCACCATGGACTGTTTATTGCCTTAACTTAACTAATTTGCACTCACTGTATATAGACTTTTTTTGTTCTACTGTATTATTGATGTTTTGTTTATTCCATGTATAACTTGTGTGTCGAATTGCTATGCTTTATCTTGGCCAGGTCGCAGTTGCAAATGAGAACTTGTTCTCAACTAGCCTACCTGGTTAAATAAAGGTGAAATAAAATAAAAAGAGGATCTGAACTCAGCTTGTTCTACAACCTTCCGACAGCTGCCTGACAATCTATGGATTATGCTTAATGTGCAGACCTATCATTCAATGTATGAATGCAATTATTGTGAACCATTGTCAAAACTGATCCTATGCTGATCCTTTTGACTTAATTTAAAAAAAACTTAAATTAACAATACAATTTACAAAGTCAATAAACAGCTAGTGTACAAACAAATAACCATACAAAAAAACAGATTGTGTTTTGTTTACAATTTAGGCCAATGACGAAATGTCGAATGCGCCGGAAAAGAAACCCCATTTGTTAGGGTCGTCGCGTCACTGGCAGTCATAAACCGTACCTATTTCTAGAATTTATCTTATTAAAATCTCATTTTAAACGTAACCTTAACCACACTGCTCATTTGAGATCCAAATGCTCGTTTTTGCTTTTACAATACAGCTATCTAGCTAGTGGAAACCTAATTTGAATGAAGGATCAACTTCTTACTGTAGCTAGCAACTCATTTCTAACTGATTTTTTAGAGAAGAAGAATCGGTCAGTGTTTTCTTTAAATATCGAGGAGCTGATTAGCACAGTTGTGAACTTGTACATGTGATCAGTTCCAGGATTACTCGCTTGATTGGCAAACAAAGACCATCTTGCAAGTTAGCGTGCTTGACACTGATAGTATAGTACCAGCCAACGCCCGGTAGTAACCGTCGTTGTCTAGCTGTTAGGCTTTTTCGTCTCGCACCGTGCTCATATTGAAAATATTAATTATACAGTTTAAACAAGAGAAGGCATACGGGGACTGACCAAGGCTACTGCTGTCAAATGAACTGTCTGTCGGACCTCCCCATAAGTGACATAGGGAAGTGTGGGTAAGTGCATCATCGAACTAGCTTGCTAGCATTACACTTGTTGCCGGTAATTGTCAAATTACAAGGGCAATTAACGTTCTAAAGTTCCGTTCCCACTGTGGTGTATAGATTTAACTTTTTTTATTGTAGGTATTCTGTTTGTTAGAAATGAATGCACAATCATGACCCTATTGACAATTTGATTGTGCCAGTCAATGATGGACCGCCTTAGCTGAGAGTCTGAAATTAAACGAATGTATGATGCACTCTCCTGCAGTAAGTGGAGTGGATGTCCGAGCCTCGGGTCACTGTGGGGCAAGATGAGGCAGGGGCCGGGAGAGGGGAGAAAGAAGCTAAATCGGCACCACTGAAACAGCCCTCCAGTGAAGCCTCCAGGCCTGGACAGCTGGGGTTAGTACCTCTGATGACCCTCACAAGTCTTCCTGCTTTCAGAACAGTTCTATTATACTTAGTAGTGCACTAATGAGCACTGCTGGTTTAGTTTTGATGCCAGCAGTGCTCATTATAGCTGGAACTGTGCTGGAAAAGACAATGTGACAATGTGTCAGCGCCTGTACAGTTTGGGTTGACATGGATGTGTAAGAAGGGTATAACACACAATTGTTTTTCACAGGCTGCCCCCAGGCTCTCAGCTCCCTTCTACTGAACCAAGCCCCTCCCCGTCTGCTGAAGGAAGCGGCTTGCTGTCGTTGCCGTGGGAGATGGTGGCTCGCATCGCCTCGCACCTCCCGGCACAGTGTGTCATCACGGTCCTGCCACAGGTGTGTGTCAGTGGACAGCGTCATACCTTTCCTGGATGCCGATCTGTTTCTGCTTGATAACAGATCTGTTTCCCTTGATGACAGAGTTGGCTAATGCCATAAAAGACTGGAAACCATGCTAGGCTAGGGACATTTGAAAAAAATAAATGTTTGAGGGCGGTACTGGGCTGTCATGACCTGGTTACACAGCCATCATAGCTGCTGGAAAGGATCTTGAGAAAATAAAATTTCCAAGCCAGCCTAGTACTATTCAGGCCAGTCCTACAGTGTGAATCAGGTCCATGTCTCTCCCTCTACAGGTGTGTCACGCCCTGGGAAATGTGGGTAAGGACAGCACGGCGTGGCAGTTGCGGGCACGCAGGCTAACTGGCCCCAGAGCTTCCTTCCCCGTGGGGCCACGAGATGGCTTCGACTGGCCCTCGGCCTGCCTGGAGATGGAGGAGCTGATCGCTTGCTGGACGGGCCAGGGGGAGAGGGCTGCCAGGGAAGCCGAGCAGGCAGAGCGGGAGAGAGAGGTGGAGAGGGTCCAGGAGAGGGAAAGGGATAGAGAGGCCCTGGCAGAGGAAGGGATTGGAGAGTGGGAGGAGGTGGAAGAGGGCAGACCCCAAGTGGATGAAGGGGTAGATGAAGTGGGTTTTCAAGTGGAGGGCGTGATGGCGGTAGCGTGGGATAGGGAGGAGTTGATGGAGGAGGGAGAGATGCCGCAAGATAGGGAAGGGGATCTACAGATGGGAGTTGGGGAGGGAGAGGAGAGGCAGGAGGCTGCAGCCGAGGCCATGATGGAGGAGGAGAGAGATGATGAACAAGGTGTCCTGGAGGCCATCGAAGTGGAGGAGAGAGTGGGAGTTTTGGCGGATAGAGACGGTCAAGATAACATAGCGGGCCCGAGATTGGGAAGCGAGGGGGAGAGAAACAGGTCCAGCCGCGCTCCCAGTCCTCCCCCAGCCCTGGAGCGCCTCTCCCTCCCCTCGGGTCACATCGCTGAGGTCAACTCGGTCCTCTTGGTAGGGGGCGACGGGGCGTTGTGTGCCTCAGGCTCCCGTGACAGGAACGTGAACCTGTGGGACCTACGGGACGGGGGCTCCACGGGCAGGCTGCTCCATACACTGGGGGGCCAGGGCCTCTTCAGCACCCACAAAGGCTGGGTCTGGTGCCTGGCGGCCCGGGGACCCCTGCTGGCCTCGGGCTCCTTCGACAGCACAGTGAGGCTATGGGACCTGGGGGCCCAAGGAGCTGAGAGAGGCCTAATCAGGGCCCGGGCTGCCGTGCTCTGCCTGGCCCTCCCCCAGAAGGACGTGCTGCTGGCCGGCACCTACGACAAGAAGGTCAGCGTCTACGACACAAGAGGTGAGTGATTCATAAGATGGGTACTTGTAGTCTCGGTTCTATTAAATTAGATTACATCAGTCAATAAAAGTGAACACAAACAATATTAATGGTTATCGTATAAAAATAGACTTACTGAGGGGTAATTGGACTAAGGACCTTTACCTGTTCTAGTAATTTATATTTCTATGTGTTATCCTTTGGTTGGCCAAATGAACTGCCCATTCAGAATATATCATCTGATTAGAGCAAATCCAGAAACTATCAATGGGTTTATGGAATTTGACAGACTAACATTGTCAGATGTCGCTGGATGATGAGGTCATGATCTGTCTGCACTGCAGTGGCGGAGCCTCTGGTAAAGAGCCTGCGTCTCCATAGCAACGCGGTGCTGTGCCTGGTAGCGGACGAGCAGTACATCCTTTCTGGGAGTAAAGACCGCACTGTGGTCATCTACGACCGAAGAGCAGGGAAAACCCTACAGAAACTACAGGTACAAACCCGCATACATACACACAGTATAAGAATATTATTATATTTAGGGTTGCAAAGGGAGGGTGTATTACTGGAGACTTTCAAAGTATTTTTGGGTACTTCAAGTCATCACAGGTATGTGTAGACACAGATATAAAAATGAATACTGTTATTTATATATAATAATATACATACAGTACCAGTCAAAGGTTTGGACACACCTATTCATTCCATAGTTTTTCTTTATTCTTACTATTTTCTACATTGTAAACTAATAGTGAAGACATCGAAACTATGAAATAACACATGGAATCATGTCGTAACCAAAAAAGTGTAAAACAAATCAAAATATATTTTAAATTTGATATTCTTCAAAGTAGCCACCATTTGCCTTGACAGCTTTGCACACTCTTGGCATTCTCTCAACCAGCTTCAGCTGGAATGCTTTTCCAACCTTTCTGTTATCATAGTTTCTACAGATTGTAAATGAAAGATTTTTTACTAAAAGTATTATGTTATTGATCGATTGACTATAACTCCTCAAACCACCCAGCAGTGCTATTTGCAGAGTTAGCTCCAGGTAAACTTTTTCAGCCATTCCTGAACCTGCGACCAAAAACAAGCTACATGTGGACAGTACCAAAACAAGTCTCTTCACAGCAACATCTACAGAGCTGGAAAGGTTGAATCCCCCATATATATAACATTCTATGGGTTGCAAGAAGTTTGTATAATAATTAAAACATTCTACATTTTGAATCCGGTGTCGTTTTGCATATCAGTTCATTAACCACGTGCCATGGTTTCGGTACATCGAAAATCTCTGTCACAGCTGTCAAGTTTTGGTCCTTAAATTAAACTGGTATACTTTTTTTATTTATTAAAATGTTCTTTAACTCATTTTGGTCTTTAATGCAGGGCCGACAGACAAGTTCCTTCATTTCTCACCCTTCCGCTTGTGCTGTTTTGTCTTATTTGGTTCAACAATGACAGGATTTGGCAAGTTGGCACAAACAGATCCAGGACCAGGCTATAATATGTTAGTATGTGTGTCTTCATTCTGGTTTGTCTTCTCTCTTCCCAGCTGGGCTCCTACCTGCTGTCAATGTGCTACAGTGACAGTGAGGTGTGGGCGGGGGACAACCGGGGCATTCTCCATGCCTTCTCCATGCAGGCCGGTTTCTTCAAACCCCTCTCCCAGTTCGACGTGGGACACACCTCACTGGTCACCGGCATCCACAGGTCCCCTGGGAGCCTCTACACCTGCTCCGCTGACCGCACCATCAAGGTACGTCCTGTTAGCCTGGTTAAACCAGTCTGAATGCTGTGAAACAATGGTGGGCATGGCATTCTTTCTGGTTTATGCCAGGCATACACTACACGATTTTGCCATGAATTCGCCACGTTTTTGCTGTCCCAGAATAATTTTCACGATCGGGGTGAAATCGTATTAATTTGGACTAGGATCAGTACGTCTGGACTCATGTAGTTTGTTTGAGCGGGTCAAGGACTCACCAATGATTGCTGTTCCGTTCTCCAGACCCCTGTCGGAGGTCCCGATCAATTTTTTGACGTCAGAAATGTTGATTGTGTATCTTGTAGTATGAGCAGTGCTACAACGCGATTGGGCGAGGACGGCTGCCGAAAGCAACAGCGACATGGACCGTGGTGATGTTTTACATGGCTCGGTGCCCCGGTTGGGCGGAGTTTGATTATTTCCGACCATTCCATTGGTCCTTAAGTGAAATCTCCACCCACCTGGGAGTACCCAGGCCCCTGCAAAACAAATTCCAGAAATATTATATCTGTGTCCTACCATGACAGAAACCAAAAAGAGAATTTCATATTAAGTCCATATTCTGGGCCTCAGTTTCTGCACATAATAATGTGCACACTTGTAAAGCAGCTCACTGTTTGCGCGTCAGCATTTTCTTCCTACGACAACCGAGAAACGCAGGGTTGGGTCAGCTAAGGAATCATCGAGTAATGTGAGCACCCACGTCCCGGGGTTGAGGATGGGTGGAATAAAAGAACGGGTCCAAGTTAAGATTTAGAACTTGTGTGGTGTAAGCCCAGTATTAGTCAGGCTTACACCCTGGAGCCCACGACAATACAATGTCTTTATTGTCCATCTGAGGATGGTTATTTTTCTTTGGTGTCACCGTACAATAATTGTTTGAACATGTGTAGTAATATCTATTCAGCTCTGTTGTAATGGTGTTCTGTTTGGGGGTTTTAAATACATGGTTAGGCTACTTTATTGTCCTCAAAGCGGAAAATCATTTTCACTGCCCATTCGGTTGCAAACAACATTAAACCATTATCAAAGAGCGTGTGCATTGATGACATGAATGAACACATCCATGTTTCTTCATTCCCTGTTCCTATCTTATCAACCATTGATCTTCCAGGTGCACCTCCCCTGTGCCCCTCCAAGGACGCTGTGCACACTGCACCACCAAGCAGGTGTCAATGGGGTGAGTCTCTCGCATCACATTTTTCCTTTTGAGATTCTGATGGCTGATAGCCTCTCTCCTTAGCCTCCTACCTTGATCTGATTGAAGAAAGATCTGTTTTACTCTCGCTCGGTCTCTGTTCCTCTCCTCTCTTTCGCTCGGTCTCTGTTCCTCTCCTCTCTTTCGCTCTGTCTCTGTTCCTCTCTCCTCTCTCTCGCTCTGTCTCTGTTCCTCTCTGTCCTCTTTCTCTCTCTGTAGTTGAGTGTCGAAGCAGGAGTGCTGGCGATCGCGTCAGGAGAAATGTGTGTGGAGGTGTGGAGGGCCAGGAGGTGAGGGGGGCCACACCCACCCTAATCTACTTACGTTCCTGAAGTGATGCAAGATGACTGACGTATAATGGTCTGTCATTTAAATTATCTACTTTCTCATACTGTATGCTGTGAGAATGTTGCCGTGAAGGACCAGTGCTCTTAGCTTTACCCCAAAAACTATATACAAGCCAAACATATTTAGTGTGTCTGTGTGATTCCCGTGTATTTTATCAAAGAAAATAAGAAAAGAACACACAAAGGCTTCCTTAACTAATGTAAAGAAATGTAAAAGAAAAGGCCTAAGATAATAGCACTTCATGGTATAGTGTAGTTCTGTCTGTGTGTCCCTGTGTTGTTGACCCAGCACTCGTTCAAACGATTTCACATAAACTGAATTTGGGAGTTAATTTGAGGCACAGCACTACTGAAGGGTTTTAAACACTTGTACATGATTTGATTTTTCATTGGCCTGATTTTAGCTTGTTAATTAAAATGAGGACATTCCGCCACCAGCATTCCAGACAGTTGGTCTCTAGAAAACAGATTAAGTATTTTTCTCTGACAATTGAAACAGATTCGGAAACACAATGGAAAGAATGATTCAAGCCGTTCTGACACACTGATTGTAAAGTATTTTGGTCTAACTGTCATAATGTGTGTAGTGGCGTTCTTATACTCAGTACCACAGCACTTGTTTGTCAATTACACTGTTTTGAGTTCTTCCTCTTTGTCATTCTCTCTTAGGGTAACTACTTTACCAACTCTTAACGTTTTTATTTAATTCTGCACTGTTGAGGAAAGCGCTGTACTGTTACACACGTGACAAAATAAACTTTGATTTGAATCTGTAGTGTCCCAGCATCAACCTCGCTCAACTGGCTCATTTGAGTGCAAAACCCAATAGTACTGCATTGTTCACAAATTATTTGTTACAAGTTTTTTTTATTACACACACTGATAGTCTGAGGCAACAGTGTCTGTCCTTAGCAACAATCAATCTCCATGACAACTCCTTATCTGCGACCCTTCTTCACCTGCTGCAAGATAGTCCTCTGACTGCATAAAAATACCTAAATGATTCACATTTTGTAAATATGCTTTTGTGAATATGCGATGTGTGATTTCTTTTGTTATGAATAAAATGTTTACACTCAATCAATTCATTGTTTACCCTGTGGTTCTGTAATGTCAAGAAGAAGATGTGAACAGTTTGCTACTTTTGTTATTGAGACATTCTGGACTGCAAGCCACATGCTGAAGTTACAGCATGACCAGTACTGTACCAACCAGTCAGTTTATGCTTTAGCCAACACGTTAATGTCTTGTCTGACATGTTGAAGTAGGACATGTTGAAGTAGGACATGATGAAGTAGCCTGGCATCAAAACGTTTCACTGTTGATGATGAAGCACTGTTGAATGCAGCACCAGAGAGCGGTGTCCCGGGGCAGCCTTTCTACAGCAGGACACAGGTCTTCTTGTCTTTGAAGGGGTTGGAGGAGGCAGAGATGCCGGTGAGGAGGGGGTCACTGCGACTGTGCTCCTGACAGTACTGCACCAGCTGGGCAGCTGCTGTGGAGATCTGGGAGGGAGGGAGGAAGAAGTAAGGAACAGCCATAACTTAAAGCTTGTCTCAAAGCTGAGGTTATTGTACATTCAGAAGAAAGGTGATGCCCAATACAGAGTTATTGATGTGTCCTAAGACGAGTGTGGGGGTAAGTTCACATTTTCCTTGATCCGTTCTGCATCAGACTGCTCTGCACTGCTCCCACAATTTATCTTATTTTTGATTCATCAAATGAAAGTATTGATCAACAAAATTGTCATTCTCCAAATTAATTTGAAATTCTACTTCCAACTAATTAATTACACACAGGCTACTTTAGTGTACTCTCACCTTGATCCTCTCCATGCTTGCCTCCACTCGTAGTTGTTCCACAGTCCTCCGTGCCTGCATCACACTGTTATTGCTGCACACCCTCCCTGACATCCCCTCCTCCAGAGAGACTCCCACTTTTAGTCCGACAGCAAGCTGAAACTCCACCTCTTTCCACTCCAAAGTGAGAGAAATAAATTAATGGAATTGCAATCAATTGTTGAGTTAAATGTTAAACCTGCCGAACACACAGAAACCTGTTCCACCTCCAAATATGGATTTAGATTTGAAATAATAATGGGAAAGTTGCTGTTATACTCTAACACTAGGCTATGTGAGCCTACGTCCAACCGAGGTCCCAATTTCTGTCAGTGGCATCCGTGCTTCTACACCTGCATTGCTTGCTGTTTGGGGTTTTAGGCTGGGTTTCTGTACAGCACTTTGAGATATCAGCTGATGTACGAAGGGCTATATAAATAAATTTGATTTGATCTGGCCTCCCTTTTAACCTCTGGTCTCCCCCTCTGCTCTTTGTGGTTACTGTGGAGGCCACTTCAAAGCTGCTGTGATGTGTGTCAGGTTTAAAGGTTACACACACACAGTCCTGGAAATGTCACATCAACATCACACATCCCTCACTGATGATAAAAGAGACTGTGAGTGAGTGAGATTAATGTTGACACACATAATGATAAGCATAGGAAGGATGCATACAGAACACAATCTTTCACCAGAATGCGTTGCTACGTTTGAACTTTTGCGCTTTCCGTAGTTGTTTCGTGTACTGCATGGGGAATGTCAGAGCTCTAGACCTGTGGTGTGTTGCTAATGTTTTGCGTGTCTTTATACAATGATACCTTTTTAGTTTCAGCATTCTCTAATTCAAAAAACGTTATGTTGCTTCATTTGTCAGTGGGTGTAATTGTTTTTAAGCCAATAGAGAATGGCTAGCTAGCTGCTAGCTAGTTGCAAGCCAGGCAGTCCGCAGGCATTGGAGTGTTAGTTGCTAACTAACGTTTGCTATACTTACAAGGCAGGATCCTAATATTGTTGCTTGCCACCAGCTATACAGTAGAATCAGAATCGTTCAGGGAGTTGACAGTTGATTTAGCTAGCTACTGAAGAGAGTTGACTGTTGATTTAAGGAGTTGATAATGGTGCTGACACTTTGCAAACCTTTTCAACATGAACTACAGGATTCCAGCGGTCAGATCATTTTGCTTGTAGCTATTCTAGTTTTAGTGGCTTTCAACCTATCTTTGCATACACTTAGGTAACGTTAATGTTCAGCACTCTTTATGCAACCGTTGCATACCTTTTTGATTTGTTTCCTTGTGTTTGACAGACGGCATGGCGGAACAACACGCCCCCTTCGTGGCCATGGATGCGGTGCTGATGCCCAGCACGGCCCTCCCAGACGACATGCCCCGTATCAAGGGCTATGACTTCAACCAGGGAGTGGACCACCATGCACTGCTCCAGTCCTTCCTCACCACAGGCTTCCAGGCTAGCAGTGTGGCCCATGCCATACAGGAGATCAACAGGATGGTGAGACTCACTGGAGGCCATCTAGCCTGGAATCCTAACTGATATGCTCAGTAAAACTATGGTAAAACGGAGCATAAAAGGTTGTATTCCAGGCTAGATGATATCATCCATCTATAGAGCTTTAGGGAGTTGAGATGCCTGGTCCCAGATCTGTTTGTGTTGTCTTGACAACTCACAATGACCATAGGAGTTGACAACACAGCACAGGTCTGGGAGCAGGCTAGTGTTGTCATTGGGTCAGAGGATGTCCCGCTCTGTGTAGGAGTTGCTCTACTAGGTACAGATCTAGAATCAGCTGACCTAAGATCAGTGTACAGGGGGGAACTAGGCATCCTACTCCAAACATCCCAGGACGTATAAGGGGATAAGATGCCTAGTAATTGGGGATGTGGAGAGTTATGTTAGCATCCAAGTTGTTGCCATTTATGTAGACGTACGGCATTCCTTGTCTGATACTAGGCCTTGCTTTTTGAGGGATTGCGAGAGGAATAAGAAGAGGGAGAAATGTTTAAAGCCCTTTATTAGAGAGAGCTTTTATCATACTGTATGTGGTCTATATTTCTCTCCTTCTGTCATCTATTTATAACCACAGATTGAGAAGCGTCTGGAGCCGCTGGACGAAGAGGAAGGATGCGGCTCCTCCCTTTCCCATTCGGGCTGTACCATCTTCCTGGGGTACACCTCCAACCTCATCAGCTCTGGAGTGAGGGAGTCCATCCGCTACCTGGCACAGCACAAAATGGTACAGTCCTATACAGCATCCCACCCTCGTGTGTCAAATTCCAGTCCTCCAGCACTGTGTCTGCTGGCTGTCATTCCTCACTTGTACTTGATCAATGAAGGTGTTTGATTAGTTGGAGCTGCCCCCACCTGGTTATCTAGGTCTTAATTGGACACCTATGGAAAATAAAAACCAGCAGAGACTGCAGACCTCCAGGAATTAAGTTTGACACCCCTACAACATAAACACTCACTTCAAGATGCCAGTGCATATAGGTGATCGTATACACTAGTAAAATGCTACATGTGTTTGTGGGCCTTCCCAACAGGTGGACGTGATAGTGACTACAGCGGGGGGAGTCGAGGAGGATTTCATAAAGTGTCTGGCCCCCACCTACCTTGGGGAGTTCAGCCTGTCTGGCAAGGAGCTGAGACAGAGAGGCATCAACAGGTAGAGCACTATCACCTCTACTATGGATCGCAGATCATAATACAATTGAGCAATAAGGCACGAGGGGGTGTGGTATATGGCCAATATACCACGGCTAAGGGCTGTTCTTATGAATGATGCAACGCGGAGTACCTAGATACAGCCCTTAGCCGTGGTATATTGGCCATATTTAAAAATATATATATATTTTTTTATAATAGTAATAATTTCACCTTTATTTAACCAGGTAGGCCAGTTGAGAACAAGTTCTCATTTACATCTATGACCTGGCCAAGATAAAGCAAAGCAGTGTGACAAAAACAACAGAGGTACACATGGGATAAACAAACGTACAGTCAATAACACAATAGAAAAATCTATGTACAGTGTGTGCAAATGTAGTAAATAGGCCACAGAGACAAAATAATTACAATTTAGCATTAACACTGGAGTGATAGATGTGCAGAAGATGATGTGCAAGTAGAGATACTGGGGTGCAAAAGAGCAAAAAAATATATAAATTACAATATGGGGATGTGCTATTTACAGATGGGCTGTGTACAGTGATCGGTAAGCTGCTCTGACAGCTGATGCTCTACGTTAGAGAGGGAGATATAAGTCCAGCTTCAGTGATTTTTGCAATTCGTTCCAGTCATTGGCAGCAGAGAACTGGAAGGAAAGGTGGCCAAAGCAGGTGTTGGCTTTGGGGAGGACCAGTGAAATATACCTACTGACCAGTGAGCTGAGATAAGTCGGGGCCTTACCTAGCAAAGACTTATAGATGACCTGGAGCCAGTGGGTTTGTAGTGAGGGCCAGCCAACGAGAGCATACAGGTCGCAGTGGTGGGTAGTATATGGGGCTTTGGTGACAAAACGGATGGCACTGTGATAGACTGCATCCAATTTGCTGTGTGTTGGAGGCTATTTTGTAAATGACATCGCCAAAGTCAAGGATTGGTAGGATAGTCAGTTTTACGAGGGTATGTTTGGCAGCATGAGTGAAGGAGGCTTTGTTGCGAAATAGGAAGCTGATTCTAGATTTAATTTTGGATTGGAGATGCTTAATGTGAGTCTGGAAGGAGAGTTTACAGTCTAGCCAGACACCTAGAATATGTGGACAGCTACAAATACCTAAGTCAGAACCATCCAACTTAGTGATATTAATCGGGTGGGTGGGTGCAGGCAGCAATTGGTTGAAGAGCATGTATTTAGTTTTACTAGCATTTGGAGGCCACGTAAAGGAGAGTTGTATGGCACTGAAGCTCGTTTGGAGGTTTGTTAAGTGTCCAAAGAAGGGCCAGAAGTATACAGAATGGTGTCGTCTGCGTAGAGGTGGATCAGAGAATCAGCAGCAGCGAGAGCGACATCATTGATATAAAGATAAAAGAGTCGGCCCGAGAATTGAACACTGTGGCACCCCCATAGAGACTGCCAGAGATCCGGACAACAGGCCCTTCGATTAGACACACTGAACTCTATCAGAGAAGTAGTTAGTGAAGCAGGCGAGGCAGTCATTTGAGAAGCCAAGGCTATTGAGTCTGCCGATAAGAATGCGGTGATAGACAGAGTCGAAAGCCTTGGCCAGGTCGATGAAGACGGCTGCACAGTACTGTCTGTGTACTGTGTAGGGTAGCAAGGTGGAAAGCAAGGCCTGCTGTAGAAAAATGCTTATTGGAATGATCGATTATCGTAGATTTATCGATGGTGACAGTGTTTCCTAGCCTCAGTGCAGTGGGCAGCTGGGATGAGGTGCTCTTATTCTCCATGGACTTTAGTGTCCCAAAACCTTTTGGAATTAGTGCTGCAGGATGCAAATTTCAGTTAGGAAAGCTAAGGCTAGCTTTTTCAAACTGAATGTGTATATTGGTTCCTGACTTCCCTGAAAAGTTGCATATCGCTGGGGCTATTCGATGCTAATGCAGTACGCCACAGGATGTTTTTGTGCTGGTCAAGCACAGTCAAGTCTGGGGTGAACCAAGGGCTATAGCTGTTCTTCGTTCTACTTTTTTTGAGTGGGGCATGCTTATTTAAGATGGTGAGGAAAGCACTTTTAAATAGCGACCAGGCATCCTCGACTGACCGGATGAGGTCAATATCCTTCCAGGATACCTGGGCCAGGTCGATTAGAAAGGCCTGCTCGCTGAAGTGTTTTAGGGAGCGTTTGACAGTGATTGAGGGGTGGTCGTTTGACCTCGGACCCATTACGGACGCAGGCAATGAGACAGTGTTCGCTGAGATCCTGGTTGAAGACAGCAGAGGTGTGTTTAGAGGGCAAGTTGGTCAGGATGATATCTATGAGGGTGCCCATGGTTACGGATTTAGGGTTATACCTGGTAGGTTCCTTGATAATTTGTGTGAGATTGAGGGCATCTAGCTTAGATTGTAGGACGGCCGGGGTGTTAAGCATATCCCAGTTTAGGTCACCTAACAGTACGAACTCTGGGGGGCAATCAATTCACATATGGTGTCCAGGGCACAGCTGGGGGCTGATGGGGGTCTATAACAAGCGGGAACGGTGAGAGACTTATTTCTGGAAAGGTGGATTTTTAAAAGTAGAAGCTCTAATTGTTTGGGCACAGACTTGGACAGTATGACAGAACTCTTCAGGCTATCTCTACAGTAGATTGCAACTCCGCCCCCTTTGGCAGTTCTATCTTGTCGGAAAATGTTGTAGTTGGGGATGGAAATTTCAGAATTTTTGGTGGGCTTTCTAAGCCAGGATTCAGACACCAGGTTTGGCGGGGTGTGCTAAAGCAGTGAATAAAACAAACTTAGGGAGGAGGCTTCTGATGTTAACATGCATGAAACCATGGCTTTTACGGTTACAGAAGTCAACAAATGAGAGCGCCTGGGGAGTAGGTATGATTCTGGGAGCTACAGGGCCTGGGTTAACCTCTACATCACCAGAGGAAGGGAGGAGTAGGATAAGGGTACGGCCGAAGGCTATAAGAACTGGTCGTCTAGTGCGTTGGGAACGGAGAATAAAAGGAGCAGATTTCAGGGCATGTTAGAATAGATTCATGGCGTAATGTACAGAGAAGGGCATGGTAGGATGTGAGTACAGTGGAGGTAAACCTAGGCATTGAGTGATGATGAGAGAGGTTGTGTCTCTGGTGGCACCTGTTAAGCCAGGTGAGGTCTCCGCATGTGTGGGGCTGGGACAAAAGAGCTATATAAGGCATGTTGGGCGGGGCTGGGGCCTCTACAGTTAAATAAGACAATCATAACTAACCGAAATGGCAGTAGAAAAGGCTTATTGACATTAGGGAGAGGCATGTGTATCTGAGTGATCATAGGGTCCAATGAGCAGCAATAGGTGAGTCAGGGAGCCATTCGGTAGTCGCTACTACACTTGGTGAGCTGGAGACACGGCGATTCAGAAAGCTAGCAGATGGGTCTTCAGCGGCATCGCAATGGAAAAGCCTGTTGAAACCACCTCGGACGATTACGTCTGCAGACCAGTTGTAATGGATCAATCGGGGCTCCGTGTCGGCAAAAAGGGGCCAGGCCAATTGATGAAGTAAGTATTGTAGCCCAATAATTAGCTGGTAGACCTCTTCGGTGCTTGCTTCGGGACAGAGGCGTTAGCCAGTAGTAGCCACTCGGTTGCAGCTAGCTAGCTCCGGTGTAATGATCCAGAGCTTGCGGCAGGAATCCGGTGATCTGGTAGAGAAAAAGTCTATGTTCTGGGTTGATATCGCGCTGTGCAGACTGGCAGGTATTGACCGAGCTGAAGCTGGCTGGTGTCTGAGTTAACGGTGAAGAGGGCTCAAACCACCCAGTTGTTATTATTGTAGGTGCTGTCTAATACACTAAATTGTCACTAATCTTTTCTCTCTTTTCTCCTCTCTCCGCTGTCGCTCTCTTTCTAGGATAGGTAACCTCCTGGTACCTAATGATAACTACTGTAAGTTTGAGGACTGGCTGATGCCCATTCTGGACCAGATGGTGCAGGAGCAGAAAGATGAGGTGAGCTAATTTAACCCTTCGTACAGGAAATGTCATCTTCCGTGTCTGGGTTGTATTCATTGGGGTAAAATGTATCAAAAAAGTTTATCATCCTGGTGTTGCTGGTATTGTCACATTCATTTGACCTTTGACCTCTTAACCCTTTAGGGCACCCACTGGACCCCGTCCAAGATGATCCACCGTCTGGGCAAAGAGATCAACAACCCAGAGTCTGTCTACTACTGGGCCTATAAGGTGAGGACTGGAGGGGCTCACTGTTCTCATCAGCCTGTCCTTGATATAGAACAGGTGATATCAGTGGAATGAATTGAAACCAGTGCTCTTTGCCCTCTCTCTCCATTTGTGAAGTATCTTTATCATTCCCCTCTCTAAACTCACCAGTATAATGTACAGTAGGGGGCTCAAGCCCCTCATTGGCCTCACCTTACACTATCACAATGACCTCTACAAGGTTAACGGATCATAATATTATTGTTCATATTTGTTGCTGTATCTGTTGTTTGTGGGTACTGTCTAATACACTAAATTGTCGTGCACATTTTCTCTCTCTGCCTCCCTCCCTCCCTGAAGCCCTCATTGAGTTACAATAGGCTGTGTTCATATAATCAATAGATTTTCAACCTCTGTTGCAGAATGACATCCCAGTGTTCAGCCCTGCTCTGACAGATGGATCCATTGGGGACATGATCTATTTCCACTCATATAAAAACCCTGGGCTGGTGCTGGATATAGTAGATGGTAAGAGAGAGAGGAGACATGAGGACTGGGGTTCTGTCTGTGTACATTCCAATTTTTGTAATCCATGGCGATTTACCTGAAGCAATTAGGAATAAATGCCTTGCTCAAGGGCACATTGACCGATTTCTCACCTTGTCGTGTCAGGGATTCAAATCTTTTGGTTACTGGCCCAAAGCTCAAACCGCTAGGCTAGCTGCTGCCAGTTCTTTCCTTTGGTGATGTGAGACCACACACTTGCCTTGCTTTACATTGTAACTACAGTTGAAGTCGGAAGTTTACATACACTTAGGTTGGAGTCATTAAAACTCATTTTTCAACCACTCCACAAATTTCTTGTTAACAAACTATAGTTTTGGCAAGTCGGTTAGGACATCTACTTTGTGCATGACACAACTACGTTTTCCAACAATTGTTTACAGACACATTATTTCACTTATAATTCACTGTATCACAATTCCTGTGGGTCAGAAGTTTACATACACTAAGTTGACTGTGCCTTTAAACAGCTTGGAAAATTCCAGAAAATTATGTCATGGCTTTAGAAGCTTCTGATTGGCTAATTTACATAATTTGAGTCAATTGGAGGTGTACCTGTGGATGTAGTTCAAGGCCTACCTTCAAACTCAGTGCCTCTTTGCTTGATATCATGGGAAAATCAAAAGAAATCAGCCAAGACCTCAGAAAACAATTGTCGACCTCAACAAGTCTGGTTAATCCTTAGGAGCAATTTCCAAACCCCTGAAGGAAGCATGTTCATCTGTACAAACAATAGTACGCAAGTTTAAACACCATGGGACCATGCCGCCGTCTCCTAGAGATGAACGTACTTTGGTGTAAAAAGTGCAAATCAATCCCAGAACTACAGCAAAGGACCTTGTGAAGATGCTGGAGGAAACGGATACAAAAGTATCTATATCCACAGTAAAATGAGTCCTATAGCGACATAACCTGAAAAACCTCTCAGCAAGGAAGAAGCCACTGCTCCTAAACTACCATAAAAAAAGCCAGACTATGGTTTGCAACTGCACAAGGGTACAAAGATTGTACTTTTTGGAGAAATGTCCTCTGGTCTGATGAAACCAAAATAGAACTGTTTGGCCATAATGACCATCGTTATGTTTGGAGGAAAAAGGGGGAGGCTTGCAAGCCGAAGAACACCATCCCAACCGTGAAGCACGGGGGTGGCAGCATGATGTTGTGGGGGTGCTTTGCAACAGGAGAGACTGGTGCACTTCACTAAATAGATGGCAGATGTAGACACGGATGTCCCATGGCATGGTATGCAAAATGGGTCAACTCTGAGCACCTCCACCTATCAAACGCTCCGGCATTCAAGTCCTGAGTGAGGATGGAGAATTGTGGATATATTGAGGCAACATCTCAAGACATCAGTCAGGAAGTTAAAGCTTGGTCGCAAATGGTTCTTCCAAATGGACAATTAAGCCCAAGCATACTTCCAAAGTTGTGGCAAAACGGATTCAGGACAACAAAGTCAAGGTATTGGAGTGGCCATCACAAAGCCCTGACCTCAATCCTATAGAAAATTTGTGGGCAGAACTGAAAAAGCATGTGCGAGCAAGGAGGCCTACAAACTTGACTCCGTTACACCAGCGCTCTCAGGAGGAATGGGCCAAAATTCACCCAACTTATTGGAAGTTGGGAAGGCTACCTGAAACGTTTATCCCAAGTTAAACAATTTAAAGGCAATGCTACCAAATACTAATTGAGTGTATGTGAACTTCTGACCCACTGGGAATTTGATTTAAATTAAATAAAAGCTGAAATGAATCATTCTCTCTACTAATATTCTGACATTTCACATTCTTAAAATAAAGTGATGATCCTAACTGACCTAAGACAGGGAATGTTTACTTGGATTAAATGTCAGGAATTGTGAAACTGAGTTTAAATGTATTTGACTCAGGTGTATGTAAACTTCCGACTTCTACTGTACAAATCTCATCCATCACAAACTTGCCACTTGGTGACATTCATTCCAGATATCTATGCACTCAATAGTATGTGTCACTGTTTTGGTGCTTGGTTTTGTAGTTGAAGGGTGGTGTGCTTGGTTTTGTAGTTGAAGGGTGGTGTGTAATGTATTGTGCTGATAACACGGTCTGTGTTGTAGATATCCGCAGGTTGAACAGCAAGGCAGTGTTTGCCAAACGGACAGGGATGATTATTCTGGGTGGGGGCCTGGTCAAACACCATATAGCCAATGCCAATCTGATGGTAAGTAACTACTATTACTACGACTATAAAATGTTCTCTATGATCATATTCCTTAATTATAATGTTGGTGTAAATGATGAACTGTTCAATTCACCTATTTTCCTATCATTTTGTTCTGTCGCAACTCACCAGTTAGAAAGTTGACGTGCTTAGCAGTGTTGGGGTAGTAAATTACATGTAGTAATGTAAGTACATTTTGCAGTAGCTTGGTGGTAGTTGAACTACATTAAAATATTGGTAGTGTTTCCAGTAGTTAATGACTTTTCTGCCATGTAGTGGTGTAGCGAACTACTGTTCTTACCATTTGTAGTCCAGAACATTTCAGATTGAGATATTATAGTGTATCATGTAGTAGTTTGGATGTAGTGAACTACTTTTTCAAAGTAGTTGGTAGCTTGGTAAACTATATTTTCAGAGTAGCTTCCCCAACACAGGTGCTTAGCAACCTTAACTAACCAACCAGGTCAAACCATTTTATTATAATGTAACCCCCCCCCCTCCTCAGAGGAATGGAGCGGACTATGCAGTGTTTGTGAACACTGGGCAGGAGTTTGATGGTTCCGACTCAGGGGCCAGGCCTGATGAGGCAGTGTCTTGGGGGAAGATCCGCATGGATGCCAAGCCAGTCAAGGTAACTCACCAGCTATCTTATCCCCAGTCTGAAGGTTAATGAATGGAATAGAAAGTAATCTAACTTTATTGGCCACCCGAAGATGGAAATGTGCTTTTGGCCTCACCTTATGCTAATATAGATGAAGTGAAAGTGTAACTTGGGGTCAAGCAGGAGAGCAGCTCCCCCAGAACTCTTGATAGATGCATTAGATCGACCAAAGATAAAACACAAACTCACGTTGAACCTTTTCCAATGGCTCTTTCCATTCCCATCTCCAGAGATTTCTCTTAGAGATCTGTATGTTTAGGCTTCTGTTTCCTTTCTGTGTTTTGTTTCTCTCTCCAGGTGTACGCTGATGCTTCCATAGTCTTCCCACTGCTGGTAGCTGAGACGTTTGCTCACCATGCTGACAAGCTGATTCCTGACAAGAAAGAATAACCAAACTAACCAAGGTGTTCCCACTCCACACTTAAAGGAATAATCCACAAAAAAACTGTTTTTTGTTTCATTAGTCAACTGTTGATACAGCCCCAAAATGTTTTGCATGTCAGCAATCAAGTTTTCAAGATATAGACCTTTCAGAAGGTTGTTTCACTTGCCTCATCATCATGATAATGCATCATATGACAGTGATCTGTCTCTGCGTCTATTTTTAGACATGATGTTCTGTTTACGGACTTCTCTCGCCATTATTTCAGAAATAATTATTTGCTACGGGGTACATTTAGCGTAAGTGTTTTTGTTGTTGAATGACGTGAATTGCCATGTACCAATGAGGTGTGTGTGTGTGTGTGTGTGTGTGTATGCGTGCATACTGGCACGTTTGAGAATGACATTGCTGAGTGAGACATTACTATATGGTAAACTTATAAGATATGTTATTTTTTTAAGTTAGTGAGAGGGTCTCTTTAGGGGAGCATGCACTGTTATTCAAAGAAATGCTTACTGAGGTTAAATGTATTTATTTATTACCTAGTACCTACTCATGTATATCTCAGTAAATTAATGAAAACAACCTCAATGTTTCCATTATTACAGAATAAAACATCTGATGTTGTCTTACTACCTCTTGTTTTCTTCTCCCAAAAACGTTTGGCAATGCTGTAGTACTTGAAATGACCATAAGGGGTCTCCCCTGCCTCACCCACTTTGGGCACGCACATATACAATAGTCCTTGACCGCAACTATTCCAGCTACAGTGCATATCATCTCTGACAGTGATCTGGAGGCATTAGCTACCATTGTGTACATGGATGTACTTGCCAATCAGTCAGAATGTTTATACTTTACATGAATCAGCATCATGTGAGCAAATCTACAGCTGAGTACAGGCATCTCAATTCTGATATTTTGCCCAAATATTGTAGAAAGCGCTGATCTGATTGGTTAAAAGTCCAAGTGTAGAAATAAATAAATTGGGCAGCCCAATTTTGCTGTGCACCGTTATACATTTACTATATTTTATTGAACCTTTAACTAGGCAAGTCACTTAAGAACAAATTCTTATTTACAATGACGGCCTACCAAAAGGCAAAAAGCCTCCTGCGGGGACTGGGGATTAAAGATACAAATATAGGACAAAACAACACTACATTAAGGAAACAACATGGGAGCAACACATGACAACACAGCATGGTTGCAACACAACAACATGACAGCAGCACAACAGTTACGTCATATGTCAAACTCATTCCACAGAGGGCTGAGTGTCTGGGTTTTCGCTCCTCCCTTGTACTTCATTGATGAAATAAGGTCAATAATTAGTAAGGAACTCCCCTGACCTGGTTGTCTAGGTCTTAGATGAAAGTATTAACCAGAAACCAGCAACACTACATTTTAGTAATTTAGCACAGTGTTTACCAACTCCAGTCCTCAAGTCCCCCTACAGAACACATTTTTATTGTAGCCCTGGACAATCACACCTGATTTAACTAATCAACAAGCCCTCTGAGTTGAATGTGTGCTGACCATTATGCTTGTTTACACTGAGCAGCACTGGGGTCGGAATACAATCGTGGTTATATGAAGACACCATGGACCCGGCCAGAGATATGGGTTGGAAAACGTACCTCAATGCAGGGATGGGATATGCCACTATACTCCAAATTGTACCTTTATCCAAATAGCTGTTTTGGTCCTCTTGCTAGCTACCAGTAGCCACAGCAGCCACTATGGAAAGGCACGTCATGTTGAACAACAAAGGAACTGATTCCAAAATAGCTGCGGTGGCTACTGCTAGCTAGCATGGGGACGAAAAGGGAAGTATTTCAATCTTCTCGATGTATCAGTGTGGATAAAGGTAAACTGTGTAGTACAGTGGCATATCCCTGCATTGACGCACGTTTTCAACCCCGTATCTGGCGCTAGTTCCTAACCATGATCGTGTTCTGACCCCAGTGCAGCTCAGTGTAAACAAGCGTAATGGTAGGGTCAGTATCTTCTGGCAACCGGAGCTACTTACATCAGTGTATTCATCTTAAGATAGCCAGGTGAGACAACAACCTATCACAGTCGTAGGAAGTTATGAAGCTCAAAACAAGTCAAGGGTATAGTTATTGACAGTGAGAGGATATTGGCATTAACACTGCAATTACATGCTACTGTGGGGTGAGATGTGTGGGAGTGTGTTTGTTCATTGTTTTCAGTTGGTGGGTGTTATTGAATGCGTTTCCAGATCCAAGAGGCCATGTCAGGTAACCATTCCATCAATCACTGCTGTTGTCTGTGTGGTTCCGCCCCTCCCAGTTCCCTTGAAGAGTTAATGAAGGAAGTATGCGTCGCGTGTGGGCTGTTCTGTGGAAATGTCTGTTGGCACCGTTACCGGTTGTGCACGCACACACACACACACATGCGTTTGTTTTACTATCCTTGCGGAGACTAAACAATTGATTGCCATTCAAAATCCTATTTTCCCCTAACCTGATCGTGGACTTCAGGAAACAGCCGAGGGAGCACCCCCCTATCCATATCGACGGGACAGCAGGGGCGAAGGTGGAAAGTTTTAAGTTCCTGGGCGTAAACATCACTGACAAACTGAAATGGTCCACCCACACAGACAGTGTGGTGAAGAAGGCGCAACAGCACCTCTTCAACGTCAGGAGGCTGAAGAAATTTGGCTTGTCACCTAAAACCCTCACAAACTGTTACAGATGCACAATTGAGAGCATCCTGTCGGGCTGTATCACCACCTGGTACGGCAACTGCTCCTCCCAGAACCGTAAGGCTCTCCAGAGGGTAGTGAGGTCTGCACAACGCATCACCGGTGGCAAACTACCTGCCCTCCAGGACACCTACAGTACAGCACCCGATGTCACAGGAAGGCCATAAAGATCATCAAAGACAACAACCATCTGAGCCACTGCCTGTTCACCCTGCTATTATCCAGTAGGCGAGGACCGAGAGACTGAAAAACAGCTTCTATCTCAAGGCTGCTGCCTACATACACATACTTGAAATCATTGGCCACTTTAATAAATGGAATACTAGTCACTTTAATAATATTTACATTTCTTGCATTACTCATCTCATATTTAGATACAGTAGAAAAGTATAGAATGCAGTATCTTAGTCTATACCGCTCTGACATTGCTTGTCCAAATATGTATATATTCTTAACTCCGTTCCTTTACTTGTGTGTATTGGGTATATGTTGTGAAATTAGATTTGTGTGTATTGGGTACGTGTTGTGAAATTGTTAGATATCACTTGTTAGATATTGCTGCACTGTTGGGACTAGAAGCACAAGCATTTTGCTACACCCACAATAACATCTGCTGTATGTGACCAATAAAATTTGATTTGACTTGATTAGAACCCTAACTCTTAACACTAAAACTAACCACTACTCTACAACACTGGTCCATCAAAAATATTGAAATATTGCCTATTTTCCCGGAAAACTGCCCTTTTTGTCCTCATGCTGGCTAGCAGTAGCCACAACAGCCATTATGGAATGGCACTTCATATAGCATATGGACGAAAAATACAGTTTTCCGGGAAAACTAGCAGTATTTCAATCTCCTCTATCAGTGTGGATAAAGGTTAAATTTGGAGTACATTGGCATATCCCATCCCTGCATTGAGGTATGTTTTCGAACCCATATCTCCGCCAGCTCCCGGGTGTCTTAATTTAACCATGAGCCGTGGAGGCTCCTCAGAGGACGAAGGGGAGGAACATCCTCCTCAATGAATTTCATAAAAATAGTGAAACAAAGTTATCCTTTTTAGATAAAACTACTAAGTATGTTCACGTCTCCAAATAATTGATAAAAACACTGTTTTGCAATGGTGTACAGTAGCCTCAACAGCACTCTGTAGAGTAGCACCATGGTGTACAGTAGCCTCAACAGCACTCTGTAGAGTAGCACCATGGTGTACAGTAGCCTCAACAGCACTCTGTAGAGTAGCACCATGGTGTACAGTAGCCACCACAGCACTCTGTAGAGTAGCACCATGGTGTACAGTAGCCTCAACAGCACTCTGTAGAGTAGCACCATGGTGTACAGTAGCCTCAACAGCACTCTGTAGAGTAGCACCATGGTGTACAGTAGCCTCAACAGCACTCTGTAGAGTAACACCATGGTGTACAGTAGCCTCAACAGCACTCTGTAGAGTAACACCATGGTGTACAGTAGCCTCAACAGCACTCTGTAGAGTAGCACCATGGTGTACAGTAGCCTCAACAGTACTCTGTAGAGTAGCACCATGGTGTACAGTAGCCTCAACAGCACTCTGTAGAGTAGCACCATGGTGTACAGTAGCCTCAACAGCACTCTGTAGAGTAGCACCATGGTGTAGCCGGAGGACAGATAGTTTTCCTTCTGGTCCCCACAAGGATAGTAAAACCAAAAACCTGTATTACATAACGATGAAATAATTTTCAGCACATTCTCAGCTTTAATGAGTCTGACATCAGTCACTTCACACTATATACTTAACCTCAATAGTAGAGAGAGTATGTACTCTTCTCTCATTGAAATAGCACCATCAGTGTTCTCCTAAGGGGAGTTGAGCCTTCCAGTGTCTAATCGTAGTTCCATATACCCAAACCTCCACTCTACACGTCACCATGCAGACCCATTATATTCCAACCTTTTAAATGGAACATTTGCAAACAAAAACAAACGTGTTTATTCATGAAAAGCCACAGTGACGTCAGGAATGTTTTTTTTATTCTTTGCCCAAAATGTATATGACCTTTCCAAGATGGGAATAAAACAAAACAGAATAGAATTTTGGGACAAGGTCCATTCTCCCAAACCTCAGCCTCAATGTGTCCTCACCCCACACTCTCTGCAGTTCCTCTTTTTGCACAAACTGCTTTTCCATCCATTTAATCTTCCTTTCATTTTCTATTGGCTTTGTGTGCTGTATGGTGTGTGTGGCACGGTGTGCTGTATGGTGTGTGTGTGGCACGGTGTCTGTATGGTGTGTGTGTGGCACGGTGTGCTGTATGGTGTGTGTGTGGCACGGTGTGCTGTATGGTGTGTGTGTGGCACGGTGTCTGTATGGTGTGTGTGTGGCACAGTGTGCTGTAGGGTGTGTGGCACGGTGTCTGTATGGTGTGTGTGTGGCACGGTGTGCTGTAGGGTGTGTGTGTGGCACGGTGTGCTGTATGGTGTGTGTGTGGCACGGTGTCTGTATGGTGTGTGTGTGGCACAGTGTGCTGTAGGGTGTGTGGCACGGTGTCTGTATGGTGTGTGTGTGGCACGGTGTGCTGTAGGGTGTGTGTGGCACGGTGTCTGTATGGTGTGTGTGTGGCACGGTGTGCTGTATGGTGTGTGTGTGGCACAGTGTCTGTATGGTGTGTGTGCATGTGGCACAGTGTGCTGTATGGTGTGTGTGTGGCACAGTGTCTGTATGGTGTGTGTGTGGCACGGTGTGTGTGGCACGGTGTGCTGTATGGTGTGTGTGTGTGTGTGGCACAGTGTGCTGTAGGGTGTGTGTGGCACGGTGTGCTGTATGGTGTGTGTGGCACGGTGTGCTGTATGGTGTGTGTGTGGCACGGTGTGCTGTATGGTGTGTGTGTGTGTGTGGCACGGTGTGCTGTAGGGTGTGTGTGGCACAGTGTGCTGTAGGGTGTGTGTGGCACGGTGTGCTGTATGGTGTGTGTGGGGCACGGTGTGCTGTATGGTGTGTGTGTGTGGCACGGTGTGCTGTAGGGTGTGTGTGGCACGGTGTGCTGTATGGTGTGTGTGTGTGGCACGGTGTGCTGTATGGTGTGTGTGTGTGTGGCACGGTGTGCTGTATGGTGTGTGTGTGGCACGGTGTCTGTATGGTGTGTGTGTGTGTGGCACGGTGTGCTGTAGGGTGTGTGTGGCACGGTGTGCTGTAGGGTGTGTGTGTGGCACGGTGTGCTGTATGGTGTGTGTGTGTGTGGCACGGTGTGCTGTATGGTGTGTGTGTGGCACGGTGTCTGTATGGTGTGTGTGTGTGTGGCACGGTGTGCTGTAGGTAGGGTGTGTGTGGCACGGTGTGCTGTAGGGTGTGTGTGTGGCACGGAGTCTGTATGGTGTGTGTGTGGCACGGTGTGCTGTATGGTGTGTGTGTGGCACGGTGTCTGTATGGTGTGTGTGTGTGTGGCACGGTGTGCTGTAGGTAGGGTGTGTGTGGCACGGTGTGCTGTAGGGTGTGTGTGTGGCACGGAGTCTGTATGGTGTGTGTGTGGCACGGTGTGCTGTATGGTGTGTGTGTGGCACGGTGTCTGTATGGTGTGTGTGTGTGTGGCACGGTGTGCTGTATGGTGTGTGTGTGTGTGGCACGGTGTCTGTATGGTGTGTGTGTGTGTGTGTGGCACGGTGTGCTGTAGGGTGTGTGTGGCACGGTGTGCTGTAGGTTGTGTGTGGCACGGTGTGCTGTAGGGTGTGTGTGTGGCACGGAGTCTGTATGGTGTGTGTGTGGCACGGTGTGCTGTATGGTGTGTGTGTGGCACGGTGTCTGTATGGTGTGTGTGTGTGTGGCACGGTGTGCTGTATGGTGTGTGTGTGTGTGGCACGGTGTCTGTATGGTGTGTGTGTGTGTGTGTGGCACGGTGTGCTGTAGGTAGGGTGTGTGTGGCACGGTGTGCTGTAGGGTGTGTGTGTGGCACGGAGTCTGTATGGTGTGTGTGTGGCACGGTGTGCTGTATGGTGTGTGTGTGGCACGGTGTCTGTATGGTGTGTGTGTGTGTGGCACGGTGTGCTGTAGGTAGGGTGTGTGTGGCACGGTGTGCTGTAGGGTGTGTGTGTGGCACGGAGTCTGTATGGTGTGTGTGTGGCACGGTGTGCTGTATGGTGTGTGTGTGGCACGGTGTCTGTATGGTGTGTGTGTGTGTGGCACGGTGTGCTGTATGGTGTGTGTGTGTGTGGCACGGTGTCTGTATGGTGTGTGTGTGTGTGTGTGGCACGGTGTGCTGTAGGGTGTGTGTGGCACGGTGTGCTGTAGGTTGTGTGTGGCACGGTGTGCTGTATGGTGTGTGTGTGTGTGGCACGGTGTGCTGTAGGGTGTGTGTGGCACGGTGTGCTGTATGGTGTGTGTGTGTGGCACGGTGTGCTGTAGGGTGTGTGTGTGTGTGGCACGGTGTGCTGTAGGGTGTGTGTGGCACGGTGTGCTGTAGGGTGTGTGTGGCACGGTGTGCTGTAGGGTGTGTGTGGCACAGTGTGCTGTAGGGTGTGTTTACCAAGGGCTAGACATTAGATTGACAGTACAAAGGCCACACTGTATGGATTTTCCATCACGTTTAGATGCTCATGTTTGTTTAGCGCTTTATTGGATGATGAGGAGACAGAAAGTCTGAGAGAGAGAAGATATTGCGTGGATAGTTGTCTTGTGTGTGTGTGTGGGCATGTGTGCTCACGGCAGTGTGTGTGTGAATGCACGTGCATGCTCAGGGCTGTGTGTGTGTGCATTATCTAGTCACGCTATGATAATGTTGTGTGACTTCTCCACAGAGCGGACAGTGTTAGGACCTTCTCTCGCTGAACAATCACTACTCTGTGTGATGTGGGGGCCACAACAGTCATAATGGCAATTATGTCTGTACAGCAGCCAGATTGGCAGATATCTGCTGAGAGGGAGGGAAGGAGGGAGAGAGAGACAGAGAGAGTGCAGAGGGGGGGAGAGAGACAGAGAAGAGAGCGAGAGAGAGAAAGAAAGGGAGAGGGAGGAGGAAAAAAGAAAGAGGGAAAGTGAAAGATGACTGGCTGCACAGCTGCAGGGTGGGTGGAGCCTGTCGAGAGTCTAGTGCAGCGTGTGTGTTGTTGTGCACATTTTTCTATGTGTGTAGTGTGTATGTGTATGTGTGTTGTTGTGCATTTTCTGTTTGTATGTAGTGTGTGTGTGTGTTGTTATGCGTATTTTTCTATGTATGTAGTGTGTGTATGTCCTGTCTGTACACTCTTCATCCTCATGCCCTCATCCTCATGCCCTTATCTGCTTCACTGTTTACCTGTTATGTTGCCATGGGGACTCACACCCTGGATCCATGCCAAGCTAACCTGCAGACAGGGGCGTCATTCACCCCCAAAATCTGAGGGGGCACAAAGTATGTGAGGATGGCTGAGGGGTGACTCGGACAGGGGCTAGGCCTCCTGCTGGAAGTTGGAGAATTTAGCATTTTTCAAACATCTTAAACAGCTTTTTCCTGCAATATAGATCCATAATCATTATGCTTAATTCTATGTAAAAAAAAGGTTGTTTTTCTGCATTTCTAAGCATATCTCTTGAGCTGTCTGTGTCCTCCAGACTGGTGGTTATATATTTTTTGGTATTGAAAGGAATGTGAGTTTTATTCAGTAATTGCTTGGTTTTCTAAAGTCTACCAACCTTGCTAGCAGGCATCCCATCGTAGATAGTTTGACAAGCTAGCTACTCTAACTTGAGTGACAGCCTGAAATGGCTTCTTGGTAGCTAGTTATGAGATTTGGAGATTGGGAACCTATCTGGGCTAGTTAAAGCCAAATTCATAAAATTGCTAGGTTGCTTGTAGTATTACAGAGAAACAACCAAAAATGTAACTTTTTCCCCCCTCCATTTTGTATTTTATATTTGTAATACAAACCCTGTTATTCATTATACATTTATTTTTACAGGACAAATCTGAGGGGGCATGTGCCCCTGTGCCCCCTATGGGCATGACACCTCTATGTGCAGAGGTGGCAGCAGGTGAGGGAGTGCGGGGGGCACTTGATTTGTCATGTACATTTTTTTTATAAAAATAAATAACAGAGAGAGAAAGTGAGTGAGAGAGAGAGAGAGAGGGAGTCAACCTAGAGAGTGAAAAGAGAGAGAGCTTTAGCCTCACCTACAAACTGCTTTCTTAGAAACAGGAAGTTGATTGATGCGGTGTAACCTCTGACGCAGCCAGCTGCCGCTGCTGACGGAGACTTTCTCCGTTGGCCCGGCAACAACTCAGAAAATACAAACATCTGGACCGATGCTAAACTCTTTACCTCCATCATCAGCATTATCGTCATTGCCGCTATAATCGGTGTCATTATCATCTTTCCCATTATGGTCATTAGCTTCGACAGCTGGCGCGCCTGGGTGGGGTTGGTTGGTGGTTGTAGAAGTCAGTGATAATATGACCCCATTGATATAGATCGTTTGGTTGACCCTGTCTCACCTGCTGTGGATAACCTCCCACAGTTAGCTAGTCACTACAGATACAGCCTAGATTCGAACCAGGGTCTCACAACCGGCCGTGATTGGGAGTCCCATAGGGCGGCACACAATTGGCCCAGCGTCATCCGGGTTTGGCTGGCGTAGGCCGTCATTGTAAATTAGAATTTGTTCTTAACTGACTTGTCTAGTTAAAAGGTTAAATTTAAAAATAAAAAAATAGACAGCCATCAAGTTCTCTACATACAAGAAGACATGGACTCTGTCACCCTCTCATCTGTCTTTTGTTACCCCATATGGTGGTGCCAGATTGGGCAGTTTTCCTCACCTGCAACTGGGCTCCCTTTAATGGACTTGGTGGGATTTTGGCTCAGATTCATCTGTAAAGTGTCATGAAATCTGGCAACACTACCTCCATATACGTAAAAGAGACAGCGTTTTTACAAACGTTAGCCTCAAGTCAGAAAAATGATTGTGATGTAATATTGTGGTGTGATATTCAGTTGAGACACGTTGCCTTTTGGTTCACAACACGGTTCACCATGTTCTAGTTCACCACAGTGGTATATGATGTGTTCAGATAGCTAAGCTTCAGTCATTTCATCATTGCAAATGATTTGCGCTAGAAGGGTGTGGCCTGCAGGCATCGTCTTTAGTGTGTGGTGTTTTGTTTAATATTTGTGAGTTACTTTGTTCTAGCAACCTTTATTCATCATTACAATATTGATTAATATCACAAATATATTGAGATATTTACAGATTAAGTCCCAATGGAGAAATATAGCTCAGCAATGTAGTTAGTACATTATGACATGTACTAGTCTATTCAGGGGGCAGGTAGCCTAGTGGTTAGAGCATTGGGCCAGTAACCGAAACGTCGCTGGTTCCTTTACAGAAATCGACAAGGGGAGAAATCTGTCAATGTGCACTGAAACCTAAATGGCTCCAGAGGTGCCGTACTACTATGGTCGACCCTGTAAAACAACATATTTCACTGCACCTAGCTGGTATATGTGACAATAAAAAAAACATTTTTTCTAAGTTAGGAAGTTTCACAACTTGCACATGTAACTGAAAGCACTTTATGTGAAGTTTTCCATTTTGCCGTTGTTACTCAATCCACAGCACATCTGCTGTGAGGGCTGAGAGAGTTTACAGTACAAGGACAATACCATCATAAAACAGGAGGAGGACATCAGGGAAGATAAAGAAAGACAGGAAGATGAACATAGAGATAAAGAAAGACAGGAAGATGAACATAGAGATTGAGAGAGATAAATAGAGATAGTACATCTTGTTATAAACCTGTAGAATAGGTTTTGTTACCGTGGTATTCATTGGAAATAACCAACTTGAGAAATAACACAAAGAAAAACATCATGCATTTTAGAGTATTCTTTTATTTGCATACTTTCATACCAAACACACACATTTATATATTTGATGTAATATAACATTAAAACATATGCAACAATTCAATCTGTTTTCTGTTCACCTGTCCTGTACTTCAATACAAGAACCATGGCTATGTTTTTGTTGATGGAGATGATATGATGGAGGAAGACGGGGGTGTATTCACTAGGAACCAAACAAGTACACTGGACAAATTGAGAGGGATTAACCTTGAATTTGTTCTATAAGAAATTGTCATTTTTGTTGCAAAATGTTTTGCACTAATGAATACACCACTGTATTCTCTTGCCGATGGTTTAGTGGAGTGAAACACTGGTCTCAGGTCGGGATGGTTCACCTGTTCTAGTATGTCTCTCTCTGGCCTCCAGCCACTGTGGATGGGCCAGGCCCCTGTTCCTGCTGAACTGAGCCAGCTAACCTCACACACTGATTATCAGCACAGCAGGCACGGGAGACAGGCCCAGTGAGGGGGCAGAGAGAGACCACACCCACACACATAATACACATTCATGCAGGCACGGTTGTACACACACACACACAGAGTAGTTAATATGCTAACACATACAGTAGCTACCCCAGCAGGAAGAGACAGCAGTGAGATAGCTGACCTACTACTCTTAATGAGGAGAGAGAGAGAGACCTTCACAGTTCTTTGAATACACTACATGTCCTAAACTGTACAAATGGAGACTAGTAACCAAACACAGTTTTAGTTACACACGGAGAGATCAAAGCATTCAATTTGTATTGTTTGGATGACAGGAAACAGTGGGTACACAAACACTCCCTGCTAAAACCACAAGTAAGACCAACACTTCTATTACAAGCACTGGGGTCTCTCTCTCTCACACACACACACACACACACACACACACACACACACACACACACACACACACACACACACACACACACACACACACACACACACACACAGAATAGAAACTGTGATGGATGACTATGAAGTCTTATTTTATTCATGCATGAATACAGTCCGAGAAGCATTAATGCACCTGGAGAGGATGAAAGACTTCCCACCTGGTCACACAGCCAGTTGATAGAGAGAAAGGAGCGACCATCAGAATCACAGACAGACATATAAACAGCCATGATAATGTCAGGCCCCACTTTATTTACAGAGTCCCAAACAGATGATCTGTAGATGGTTACGGGTGATGGATAGTTAGCTGAAATGTTGTTGACAGTTATTGAACATCTACATACCAAATGAAGTGTTACCTAATGTCATGCTTCAAATAGGTCCATCAATGTGTGCTGTTACAATGGCGTAAACACTAACTGGTTGAACTTTGGCAATACTAAAGTCCATTCTCAGAGATCCAGGCTGGGGTAAGGGTCCCAGTGATCCTCCCCAGTGCCCCCTCTCCTCTCCTGGGTTCAGACATACAGGCTGTGGCCCCAGGGCGGCAGAACTTAACCACTGTGAACATGGAGGTAAACGTACAGTGTTCACATGTGTGCTAAGTCCTGCCGCCGCGCAACCAGGTGTGTGTGTGTATATATATAAATGTTTGTTCACACACCTTTATTCCCAATAGATCCAGGTTGCATACTTCATGCCGGCCATTGGAAATCCCTGGCAATGTGATTCAGTCTTTAGTCTTAAAAATCACTCTACCAGGAATTCCCCTGGCCGGCAGCATGGTTGACTAGACTTGAGGCGTTTGTGGTGGAGGTGTGTGTCTGTGTCCATGGTAACTTGTGGTAAAAGTGTAGGTCCATGGCACACTAAGATGTGCTATCCTAAAAGACACCAGATGAAAACCCACAGATAGTTTCTGTTTAAGTCCATGAGGGTGTTGTTCTGGATCTTCCTCTGGTCCCTCCTTTCACACTGTCTACAACTCCAGCCAGCTCAGTGTGTGTGTGTGTGTGTGTGTGTGTGTGTGTGTGTGTGTGTGTGTGTGTGTGTTTCTTCAGCACTGTCATATCTTCGTCATTCACAGGTCATTGTTGATATCCTTTTTCAGCAGTGTGTTGTGGCTTCTTGAAGACTCAGCTTCCTGTGGCCTCTTAAAAATAGCTTTTCAAGGATAGTGTAGAGAATTCAGTCAGAAGGATGTATAGCCAAGTGGCACTCCCATTAAGATGTTATACAGTACCCTCTGTGCCCCTCTCTCTGTCACTCCCATTAAGATGTTATACAGTACCCTCTGTGCCCCTCTCTCTGTCACTCCCATTAAGATGTTATACAGTACCCTCTGTGCCCCTCTCTCTGTCACTCCCATTAAGATGTTATACAGTACCCTCTGTGCCCCTCTCTCTGTCACTCCCATTAAGATGTTATACAGTACCCTCTGTGCCCCTCTCTCTGTCACTCCCATTAAGATGTTATACAGTACCCTCTGTGCCCCTCTCTGTGCCCCTGACTGGGGAAACTGACTCAGTGTACGCTGCTCTTAACTCCTAACTCGGCCCCAACCATACCTCATAGTGGATCTGCACCTAACTCTGCCCTAACCATACCTCACCATGGACAGGACTACTCCTAACTCTGCCCTAACCATACCTCACAATGGACAGGACTACTCCTAACTCTGTCCCAACCAAACCTCACAGGAGCTGGGGTTTTGTTCTTAACTCTGCCTCAACCAAACCTCACAGGAGCTGGGGTTTTGTCCTAACTCTGTCCCAACCAAACCTCCCAGGAGCTGGGGTTTTGTCCTAACTCTGCCTCAACCAAACCTCACAGGAGCTGGGGTTTTGTCCTAACTCTGCGTCAACCAAACCTCCCAGGAGCTGGGGTTTTGTCATAGCTCTGCCTCAACCAAACCTCACAGGAGCTGGGGTTTTGTCCTAACTCTGCCTCAACCAAACCTCCCAGGCGCTGGGGTTTTGTCCTAACTCTGCCTCAACCAAACCTCACAGGAGCTGGGGTTTTGTCATAACTCTGCCTCAACCAAACCTCACAGGAGCTGGGGTTTTGTCCTAACTCTGCCTCAACCAAACCTCCCAGGCGCTGGGGTTTTATCATAACTCTGTCACAACCAAACCTCACAGAATCTGGGACTTTACTCCTAACTCTGCCCCAACAAAACCTCACAGGAGCTGGGGTTTTGTCATAACTCTGTCCCAACAAAACCTCACAGGAGCTGGGTTCTTCCTCTGCCACAGTGAATGACACGTCAAGACTGAGTTTGGTACATCCAGTATTAACAAAGTGCTATATTTAACCATTACCTAATGGACGGATATCAATTTTAGAGAGCTGTTTTATTCTAGTCTAGTGATTCTGGATCACACCATATGAGTCAGTATTAGAGCACCTTTTGGGGGGAATTCCAGGCCCTAAATAAGTTAGTCTGGTGTCTGTACACAAGGCCTGCTGTGCCAGCCAAAGTACACCCGTGTTAGCATCGCTAATGCTAACTTGTCGTCTGTATAGGCAGATGCTAATGCTAGCTGTAGCACTAAAAGCTGTAAAGTTCCTAATATACTTTTACCAAGCTGGATCTGTGAATGAAGAGTAGTGTCAGACTATAATTAGCTAATGTAGTGTGTCATTGATGTCTAACAGACCGGCGGTTTTAACACAAACACAAAGATTATAAACAGTGAAATAAACACTCATTACAAAATGTGTACACAGCTCACTTGATTGTGTTCAAAATGTTGTTATACAGTTACTATTTATGTCTAAATGTAACTTGTATGTATTTGAACTACCCGGACTAAATGGTCCCTCGGAGATAAGATTCCACAGAGATAAAGATTCTATACTCCATACCGGGTCACGCTGTGAACTGTGTGTAAAGCAGCCCTATGAGTGCTCATTGTTAGCTAATGCTGACAAACATCTCTGTGTAGCCTGCAGGTTGGCATGCTAATGCTAACTTTAACAAACGTATCTCTCTTATCTCTGGGTAGCCTACAGACAGACCAGCCCAGCACATGCTAATAATATCTCTTGATGGGACAGACTAGCCCTATGAGCGCTTCTAATGCTAACAAACGTCTCTCGCTCTCTCTGTACTGGTGCATAACAGCCCTATGAGTACATGCTAATGCTAACAAGCTTCTCTCTTTCTGACCAAAACCTGGGTTGCTCTGCCAAACCAACGTTCTGTCCCACCACTGCTGCTCTCTGTGGGTCAATTAACCAATCAAAGCTTGATTAACAGCGCAGGACTAGACGTGATCGGGTGGCTGCTGGGAAGAAACCGAGCAACTAGAAGTTTCTGTCTGTCATTCTTCTCTCTCTAGCTCTGGCTCTCCCTGCTTACAGTATGGAGTGTGACTGACTTCAATTTGGGGACAGATTCAATTAACTGCTGAGTTATCGTTTTTGCATCATTGAGAGCCCTGTTGTTGGTTCACATTTCAGTGGACACAGGGATGCTGCAAGTTGATTTAGAGAAATACAAACATTTCTTCACAGTTTAGGCTACAGTATGTCTAGCCTTTTATCATTGAGTTGTATCTGATGTCTTTTATTGCATCTATGCTTCTAACTGTATGAGTTACATATGAATAACTTTGCCGTCAAGACAGTTTCATGTTCATAACATTTACTAAAGCTTTAGTCTCCTGGAGACAGAAGGTCATTCAAAGTCAGCGCCCTTATAAGAAAGACCATAACTGAACCTCTTCTCTGGCAGCATATCAGTCAGTTACACTGTGTACCCATATGTACTTTCATCTCTATCTCTCTCTCTCTCTCTCTCTCTCTCTCCCCCCCCCCCCATTATGGCCTTCTTTTCCCCATTCTAACCCCCAGCCGTTAGTACCTATGAGCTCATTCCTTCCCTCTTCCCCTCTTAATGACAGCATGGCTGGTGACGCACGCCGCCCTGCCGCCTCACCTCAAACACTTATTCAAGGGATAGACGGCTATTATCTCTCACTGCTTTCCCCCTCTCATTCCTTCTGAGTCAACGAGTTTTTGGCTAATTCTCAACTAATCATAATTTGGTAATTTGTGAATCCCGAGCGAAGCGGAGAATTGGAGGAAAATGTCATCACTGACTGAGTGATGTTCAGAAGCAGATGTATCTTAGCAATGACAAGCTGTGTGTGTGTGTTCTATGGAAAAGAGAGTATAGGGTGTGTGTGTGTGTGTGTGTGTGTGTCTGTGTTTCTCTATGTGTAGACGTGGACTCCTCCTGCCACCAATCTCTCTGTTCTCAGATATTTGGGTAGTGTGTGTGAGTTGAGCAGTAGCATTTACACAGCCATTTACACAAGGGCATAACGCTAAGTGGAAAACACTCTGTGAAGACAGCTGGATCTCAATGTGTGTTGTCTCTAAACATATCTTCTCCCTATGTGCCTATCCAATCAGCCTATCACACACACACACACACACACACACACACACACACACAGTCGCTGCTGAGTACACTTCAAGGTACAATGCACACACAGTATGCATATAATCAATATACAAACAGCATTTTTTCACAATGTCCTTTAGAGAAAACACAGTGAGGTGTTAGCAGCACTCTGACCTTAGCGACTCATAAAAGGAGAACAGAATCCAAAGCGATACTGTAGCAGCCTGACATCATACTCAACTTGGTGGTGTGGACTGGCTCCCATAGCCTAATACAGAACCAACTGGACCAACCGTACCATTAAGTGTAATACTGTGTTTTTACAGACTACAGCATACTGTACATCGGTGGAGGCTGCTGAGGGGAGGACGGACGGCTCATAATAATGTCTGGAATGGAGTGAATGCTCCGTCCTCCCCTCAACAGCCTCCACTGCTGTACATAGACAGATGAATATAGACTGGAACATAATGTCTAGTTTAGTTATATTTCTATGTGTTACTATGGAAAACTACTGTATTGCCATGATCTACATGATGCTCAATACTGTAAATAAGCAGGGATCAGGGGTGTTGCTAAGATGACATCGTCACAAACTGGATGAGGCCTACCGTAATTTACCATGAATCCTCTTAAGCCTTTCAATCAGTCCTTCAATCAAGAGAGCTGAAGTAGTGTGTGTGACACAGCAGAATCACTGTGTGGCACACTCGCTTTAACCTAGTTCTGTAGACCTACACACCTTGATACACTACCACACCCGTTCCTTTGTGTGTGCTTGCCTCCATTTCCTCCTAGTAAGTGTGTGTGTGTGTTTGCATGCGTGAGGGCATAGTTAGTGCTGATTCCGTGACATTCAATGACATTCACAGAAAGATGTCAATGTCATTGTTATGTTTAACAGCGGTAACAGAATCAAAGCCAATTCAAAGTTCCCTGGAAGTCGAGCCAACAACCAAGGGAACACGTCACAAATGGTACACTAGCATGAAAATAAAAAGTATTTCCAGACAAAAAGCTTGATGGCCGTACCAGCCCAGAACCCAGCCCAGCTCAGCACGGCCAATCCTTCTCTCCCTTCAGCCCAGCGGCTGTAACCCTACCCTGGGCCTTATCCCCTGCCAAACCCCACCACCACCGTACCAAGCCACGGACGCCCACGCCGCCTTACACACAAACGCACGCGCACACGCACACGCAGATGCCCCAAAGTAGATACCCCAAACACCAGGCCTAGCTCCAGACCCTCATCTTCTACTTCTCCTCCTTCTCTTCGCCCTCTTCCACCTTCCTGTCCGGCACCTCTTCTCCTTCTCCTTGCCCTCTTCCACCTCCCTCTTCTCTCTCTCCCTTCCTTCCATCTATTTTTCTCCTCTTTGTCACCATCCGCCCTTCCACCTTCCCACCTCTCCGCTCCTCCACCCCTCTCCCCAATGTCCGGTGACACTTGCAGTCTTAATGAGCACAGTGTGAGAGGATAAATGATCACCCCCCCACCACTCCCTCTGCCTGGAGGTCTAGGACTGGAGGCCCAGTAGAGACCCAAGCAATGAGAGACAGAGACAGACATCCTGGCTGGTTAAACCCTTGACTAGAACCGTGATCTGTATAATTCCCTTTCATGGAGGTTCTCTCCTCTCTGGGCCGCTGTAGCAGACTTACAGGACTTCTGAACAATGACAGGAATGTTCAGAGCTCTCCTCTCTCTCCCCCTCTCTCTCCCTCTCTCTCTCTGCTCCACGTCCTTCTCTCGCCTGCTTTTCCAACAAACTTTTTATGACATCCGCTGTGCTCTGTCTCTCAGCCCCCAACTAACTCCGGCCTGGTTGACAGACGAAGACAGACAGACGGACAGATAGGCAGACAGGCTTACAACAAGAGAGAGCGAGAGACAGACTAACAGATATACGGACGGACAGATAGATAGACGGACAGACAGACGGACAGACTAACAGATATACGGACGGACAGATAGATAGACGGACAGACATACGGACAGACTAGACAGACTGTCACAGACAATGAAACTATTTACAGCATGACCTTTGGGTGGATGTTCACATTGGCGGCAGAGATTACTCTTAGATCAGGGCGATATGTCGCATATCCAAACGACACTTGAGTAGCAGATCCAGATAAAGATATCCACTGTTCACTAGAGAAAGTAAAAAGCCTGATCCACAGGTTGTTGTACAAACAGCTGGTGAAAAGTGAAGTGGTTCCCTCCCCTGTTTGGAACATACACCTAGGCCTATATCCTCACTTAAAAAACAAAACAAAGCTAAAGTCGTCAATAATCCAATAAGACCATTATCTGGGACAATGGTGAAAAAAAGAACATCCTATGTGATAGAAGATAGAAGTGTTACATACCTGAGAGGAGACTGTTTGCCTCTCTCTCACTCTCTTACTCTCTCTCTCTCCCAGAGACTGAGTTGAACTTCAAGGTTGTAGTGTCTCTCATTCTCTCTCTCTCTCTCTGTTCTGTCTCTCTCCCAGAACAGACAGTGTGTGTGAGTGCGTGTGTGTCTGGGAGCCAGACGGGTTGAGTGAGTCGGGCAGCCCAGCCCCAGCCATTGAGGGGATTCCTTTTTGTAAACGTCAAAGCTTGGGTCCACCCCTTCCCCACATCGCTGTAACACACAGGAAAGGGGGCAGGGAGGCAATTAGCTGTAATGCTGGTAATAAAGGGGCAATGCTATTTCACCGAGACTGATAACATTTTATGGGGTGTTATTGTGTAATGTCTTGGACCATGCTTAACATACTTTACTGTTTTAGGTTGACCTGTTTTCTTTGCAATGGAAATCACTGACTTATGCTCTTCATTTTGTGTTACTGCATCAGTAACAGATTATGCTCTTCATTTTGTGTTACTGCATCAGTAACAGATTATGCTCTTCATTTTGTGTTACTGCATCAGTAACAGATTATGCTCTTCATTTTGTGTTACTGCATCAGTAACAGATTATGCTCTTCATTTTGTGTTACTGCATCAGTAACAGATTATGCTCTTCATTTTGTGTTACTGCATCAGTAACAGATTATGCTCTTCATTTTGTGTTACTGCATCAGTAACAGATTATGCTCTTCATTTTGTGTTACTGCATCAGTAACAGATTATGCTCTTCATTTTGTGTTACTGCATCAGTAACAGATTATGCTCTTCATTTTGTGTTACTGCATCAGTAACAGATTATGCTCGAGGTGGAAAACTATGAACCAAAGTCCACAAATTCAATAAGCCTCGTATTTTTGTCTTTTTTGTTGTTTTTATTTATTATTTTAAAAACATACACCTTTTTCCTCCCCAATTTCGTGGTATCCAATTGGTAGTTACGGTCTTGTCTCATCGCTTCTACTCCAGTATGGACTCGGGAGAGGCGAAGGTCGAGAGCCGTGCGTCCTCCAAAACACCACCCAACCAAGCTGCACTGCTTCTAGACACAATGCCCACTTAACCCAGAAGCACCAATGTGTTTGGAGGAAACAGTGTACCTGGTGAACATGTCAGAGTGCATTGTGCCCGGCCCACCACAGAGGTGTGCAATGGGACAAAGACATCCCTGCCGGCCAAGCCCTCCCCTAACCTGGACAACTTGTGCACCGCCCCATGAGTCTCCCAGTCACAGCCAGCTGTGACAGAGCCTGGACTTGAACCCAGAATCTCTAGTGGCATAGCTAGCGCTGCAGTGCCTTAGACCACTGCGACACTCAGGAGGCCCTTCTTTCTGTTATTTTAAAGCTGTCCAATTAAGTATAATGTGTTTTCACTTTCTGTTTTTGTTGTGAAGCAACAGGTGCTCGTTTAGATTTTTTTAGGGACCACTATCTTTATGAGTCCTCATGGCTCTGTGAGGCTCAGTGGTTGGTAACTCTTGGGGGGGCGGGGAGGGAAGGAGAGGGCCTGTGTGGTTTGGTCCACACAGCCTCCCTCCCTGCCTGCTCCTTCCTCTCCTCACCCCCGGGTAAGACGAGCCTCTGAGAGAGGCTATTAGAGACTTTACGACTTTCCTTACTCCCTCCATCCACTCCTCCCCTACCGCCACAAGTCTCAGGCTGGGTACTGTGTGAGGAAAGAGCCTTACTTAGATGACCACGCCCCAGTAAGCACAATGTGTACGTTACACATTCCTCACACACATATACACATATACACACACATGGGTTGTTTCTAAGCAACACTAACAAAGGCATATGTAATGATTCTTACCGTAAGGCAGATGATAACAGAGATATATTTGTCTTGAAATGGGTCTTTTGGATGACATTACAGCTGATAAATTTGATAGTGTTCATGTATTTGTGTGGATTTGTTATGTTGTCATAGAACTTTTGAATTGTGGGAAGCATGTATTGTCTGTGTACAGTGGGGCAAAAAAGTATTTAGTCAGCCACCAATTGTGCAAGTTCTCCCACTTAAAAAGAAGAGAGAGGCCTGTAATTTTCATCATAGGTACACTTCAACTATGACAGACATAATGAGAAAAAAAAATATCCAAAAAATCACATTGTAGGATTTTTAATGAATTTATTTGCAAATTATGGTGGAAAATAAGTATTTGGTCAATAACAAAAGTTTATCTCAATACTTTGTTATATACCCTTTGTTGGTAATGACAGAGGTCAAAAGTTTTCTGTAAGTCTTCACAAGGTTTTCACACACTGTTGCTGGTATTTTGGCCCATTCCTCCATGCAGATCTCCTCTAGAGCAGTGATGTTTTGGGGCTGTTGCTGGGCAACACGGACTTTCAACTCCCTCCAAAGATTTTCTATGGGGTTGAGATCTGGAGACTGGCTAGGCCACTCCAGGACCTTGAAATGCTTCTTACGAAGCCACTCCTTCGTTGCCCGGGCGGTGTGTTTGGGATCATTGTCATGCTGAAAGACCCAGCCACGTTTCATCTTCAATGCCCTTGCTGATGGAAGGAGGTTTTCACTCAAAATCTCACGATACATGGCCCCATTCATTCTTTCCTTTACACGGATCAGTCGTCCTGGTCCCTTTGCAGAAAAACAGCCCCAAAGCATGATGTTTCCACCCCCATGCTTCACAGTAGGTATGGTGTTCTTTGGATGCAACTCAGCATTCTTTGTCCTCCAAACACGACGAGTTGAGTTTTTACCAAAAAGTTATATTTTGGTTTCATCTGACCATATGACATTCTCCCAATCTTCTTCTGGATCGTCCAAATGCTCTCTAGCTAACTTCAGACGGGCCTGGACATGTACTGGCTTAAGCAGGGGGACACGTCTGGCACTGCAGGATTTGAGTCCCTGATGGTAGGCTTTGTTACTTTGGTCCCAGCTCTCTGCAGGTCATTCACAAGGTCCCCCTGTGTGGTTCTGGGATTTTTGCTCACCGTTCTTCTTATCATTTTGACCCCACGGGGTGAGATCTTGCGTGGAGCCCCAGATCGAGGGAGATTATCAGTGGTCTTGTATGTCTTCCATTTCCTAATAATTTCTCCCACATTTGATTTCTTCAAACCAAGCTGCTTACCTATTGCAGATTCAGTCTTCCCAGCCTGGTGCAGGTCTACAATTTTGTTTCTGGTGTCCTTTGACAGCTCTTTGGTCTTGGCCATAGTGGAGTTTGGAGTGTGACTGTTTGAGGTTGTGGACAGGTGTCTTTTATACTGATAACAAGTTCAAACAGGTGCCATTAATACAGGTAACGAATGGAGGACAGAGGAGCCTCCTTAAGAAGAAGTTACAGGTCTGTGAGAGCCAGACATCTCGCTTGTTTGTAGGTGACCAAATACTTATTTTCCACCATAATTTGCAAATAAATTCATTAAAAATCCTACAATGTGATTTTCTGGATTTTTTTTCTAATTTTGTCTGTCATAGTTGAAGTGTACCTATGATGAAAATTACAGGCTTCTCTCATCTTTTTAAGTGGGAGAACTTGCACAATTGGTGGCTGACTAAATACTTTTTTGCCCCACTGTATGTCAGTAATAATGTGTGTGTGTGCGTGCGTGCGTGCGTACGTGCGTGCGTGTGTGTGTGTGTGCGTGCGTGCGTGCGTGCGTGTGTGTGTGTGTGTGTGTGTGTGTGTGTGTGTGTGTGTGTGTGTACGTGTGTGTACGTGTGTGAGTGTATGTGTGTAAGACCTGTCTGAAAAAAAACTTGTTGCGTACGTGAGTGTGTCAGGGTCAGATGGGCTGAATTTGTCTGTATTGTCTCCCTGATACTGAATCAGTGGTGTGTCTCAGCACTAAGAAGGCTCCTCTGTCGTAGCATATGAAATGTCATGGTCTAGACAGAAAAAGTAATCATGTGAGTCCTAATATAGAATGCCGAGCTATAATCTAGAACAAAGCTCAAGTAGAGTGTGAGTGTGTCCTTGAGGGTCCAGGTTCACAGTGCAAGGTGCATGCATGGGATTGTGTGCTCAATGTGTGTGTCAGTGTGTGTGCCTGTGGTGTGTATGTGTGTAAGGGGTAGGGGGGTCATAATGGAATGCCTGTTTTGCAACATGTAGGGGTCGTAGTGCAGTGAAATGAATGTGGACGTTATGTTACTGTACATGTTCACGCTGGGTCAGTTTGCACCTTCAGCTCAGTTTATTGAGAGAAATGTGTAACACATGACTCTTATGTGTGCGATGTGTGTGTGTGTGTGTGTGTGTGTGTGTGTGTGTCAGACCTGGGTAAAAATGTGTATTCGATTATTTGTTAGTTAAATACTAATTTTCTGTGTATTTGAGCATTTTTTTATAATGTGGCCCGAATCAACTTCTTCTATTGGAAGTATTTTAAAGTATTTTAAAATAATTTCCTATAAATAGGTTACTTATTTTAAGTGCTATTTTCAAATACCTGGGTTAAATGCATGGGTATTTTAGTATTTTCAAATGCATTCCAATACTTTCCAAGTGTATTTCCAAGTACTTTCCAAAATTAAAATACTTATCTTTTCGAATCTGACTTCAAAATGAATGTGAGAGTAATTGTCTGGTGCGTGTGTGTGTGTGTGTGTGTGTGTGTGTGTGTGTGTGTGTGTGTGTGTGTGTGTGTGTGTGTGTGTGTGTGTGTGCGTGTGCGTGTGTGTGTGCGTGTGTGTGTGTGTGTGAGGTAGTCATGTGAAGTGTCAGAGTCAGTGTGTCTCAGACAGTGAGTCACACAACTATAAGTGACTCTAAACTCAGCCCCGGGATACGAAAAAAAAGATCCCGTTTGGTTGTCATGACAGCAGGGATCTAATTATACAAGCATTCCAGAGAGGAAATAGGTCTTCCTCTGGGAGAGTGGAGAGAGACCGTCCCTCCACTGGACCGAACTACAACCTGACTCCACTCCCTCATCTCTCACTCCCTCTACACTGGGAATACACTGAGACTCAGTGAGGATGGGACCCAGATCTGTATGTGTTTCAGCAAACTTCTGAAGGTTTTCTTAGACTGGTCCCAGATCTGAATGCATGCTTTCACCAACTTCCTCTGACTACCGTTGTCATGCAGAGGACTAAATGGCTAAAGCCCACACAGTGGCCTCCATCATTCTTAAATGGAAGAAGTTTGGAACAACCAAGACTCTTCCTAGAGCTGGCCGCCCGTCCAAACTGAGCAATTGGGCGAGAAGGGCCTTGGTCACTTTAACAGAGCTCCAGAGTTCCTCTGTGGAGATGGGAGAACCTTCCAGAAGGACAACCAACTCTGCAGCACTCCACCAATCAAGCCTTTATGGTAGAGTGGCCAGACGGAAGTCACTCCTCAGTAAAAGGCACATGACAGCCCGCTTGGAGTTTGCCAAAAGGCACCTATAGACTCTCAAACCATGGAAAACAAGATTCTCTGGTCTGAGGAAACCAATACTGAACCATTTTGCCTGGTTGCCAGGCATCACGTCTGTAGGAAACCTTACACCATCCCTACGGTGAAGCATGGTGGTGGCAGCATCATGCTGTGGAGATGTTTTTCAGCGGCAGGGACTGGGAAACTAGTCAGTTTCGAGGCAAAGATGAACGGGAAAAGTACAGAGAGATTCTTGACGAAAACCTGCTCCAGAGCGCTCAGGACCTCAGAATGGGGATGAAGGTTCACCTTCAGGACAATGACCCTAAGCACACAGCCAAGACAATGCAGAAGTGGCTTTGGGACAAGTCTCTGAATGTCATTGAGTGGCCCAGCCAGAGCCCAGACTTGTTGAGAGATGTTGTGATCGCTGCGAAAGGTGTTTCAAAAAAGTACAGCGTAAAGGTTCTAAATATTTATGTAAATGTGATATTTCAGTTTTTTATTCTTAATAAATTAGCACAAATTTCTAAAAACCTGTTTTTGCTTTGTCATTATGGGGTATTGTGTGTAGATTGATGAGGATTTTTTTTAGAATAAGGTTGTAGCGTAACAAAATGTGGAAAAAGTCAAAAGGTCTGAATACTTTCCTAAGGCACTGTATAGACCCAGACCAGACCCAGAACAGACCCAGACCTGGGCAGTTGGGGTCACAGTCTCTGTTCTCTTGGTACTACGTCAACAGAATGCTGTCCAGGCTCAGTGCAGGGTAGTAAAGTCAAGACCATCATGCCTCCCTCAGCCAGTCACTGAGGGACAGATTGGGTCCACTCAGCCAGTCACTGAGGTCCAGATTGGGTCCACTCAGCCAGTCACTGAGGTCCAGATTGGGTCTAGTTAGCCAGTCACTGAGGGCCAGATTGAGTCCAGTTAGCCAGTCACTGAGGGCCAGATTGGGTCCAGTTAACCAGTCACTGAGGGCCAGATTGGGTCCACTTGACTTTTGTAGGTAATGAGGTTGTCCTCATTTTCTGTCTCTTTTCGTTTCTTTCACTCACTTTATTTCTCTCCCTTCACACTCTTTCCTATTCTCTCCCTTGCTCTCTTTCTTTCTCTCTCCCTCGCCCTCTTTCGCTCATACTTTCTTTCTTTACCTCTTTCCCCCTCTTTCTTTCTCATTTCTCTCTCCCCCTCTCTCTCTCTCCCTCTTTTTGTCTACTCTCGCTCTGGTATTTATGTGTTGGCAGTCGCCATGGAGACAAGACACACAAACATTGCAGCAGAGCAGAGACAGGAAGTGCTGTGGAACCACAATGACGTCACTGCGGCTCGGTGCTCGCTCTCCACTCACCGCTCCCCGGCCAGTACGCATGCTATTATCGCTACTGAGACCGCACAGTTTTGGCCTCATTATTATTAGCATGACTTTTCAGCTGTGTCTGTCTTACTCTCATTTTCACCACGTTAGCTACATTTGTGTGGGGAAAACAGACTTGTGGACTGGCTCCTGACGGTACCCCCTGTCCACTCCGTTTGTGGTGTCTGGGAGTTGAGTGTCGGTGGGCGTGTTGAAAAGTCTCAAGCAGTTTTAATATTGAAATAAAATGGGGTCCACAGTTGCCTTGTGTTATTTGGCAGTCTAAAATCTGTCTTGTGTTGTTAACTTGTTAGCAAAAGCATGTGTCCCTGATGAAAAGTGGGGCGTGTCCCTTATTGCACAGTGTTACATCAGACTGGTGGTCCTTCTGTACTGTAAGCACATCATTCCGTTTCTTTCTCTTTTAGCGGAGGCCTAGCCTAAATATACCCTGGAAAACCCCTTGAGAAGAGACCGCCCTCTACCCCTTCACTGGCTAAATATATCCTGCCATAACCACTTTTCTCTCCCTCATTCCCCTTTTCTCTCCCTTATCCCCCTTTTCTCTCCCTCGTCCCCCTTTTCTCTCCCTCTCTCAATCCTTCTGCCCTCTCTCCTTTCATCTCTTCCCCTCCATCCTCCTTCCCCCTCTCCTCTCTCCTCCTTTCCTTCTCCCCTCTTCTCTCTCCTCCTTCCCCCTCTCCTCTCTCTGCCTCCCCCTCTCCTCTCTCCTTCTTCTCCCTCCTCTCTCTGCCTCCGACTCTCCCTCTCCCCTCTCCCCTCTCCTTCTTCTACCTCCACTCTCTGCTTCCGACTCTCCCTCTCCCCTCTCCTCTCTCCTTCTTCCCCCCCTCATCTCTCCTTCTTCTCCCTCCTCTCTCTGCCTCAGACTCTCCCTCTCCCCTCTCCTCTCTCCTTCTCCCCCCCTCCTCCCTCCTTCTTCTCCCTCCTCTCTCTGCCTCCCACTCTCCCTCTCCCCTCTCCTCTCTCCTTCTTCCCCCTCTCCTCTCTCTGCCTCCCCCTCCCCCCTCTACTTCTTCTCCCTCCTCTCTCTGCCTCCCCCTCTCCCCTCTCTCTGTCCTTCCTCCCTCTTTCTCCTCGCCTTTGTTATATTTCTCTTTCTCTCTCTATCCTGCTCCCCCTCTCCTCTCTCATGTATCCCTCACCTTCTCTCTGTCTCCTTCTCTACTTAGTTAATATCTGTAATTAAATGATATTGACTCATGTCCCTCTGATAAAGGCTTTTCCACCCAGTCCCGAGACACACACACACACTGCATGTTATGAACACTGCACAGACTAATGTCAGCTCACTAATAGAGACACTGTGGTGTGGATGTTCCAGAGATGAGGTCATTTTGGGAATGATCAGAGAAGCTATTCTCTGTCTAGTCTATTTATTCTATTTCTATGTCGACTACTCCAGCAGAGCTGAACAACACTGGGAAGAGAGGGTGATAATGATGATGATAATGACAACTATAATGATGATCATGATAGTGATGGTGATGATATGGTCATTTAGCTGAAGACTTTATATAAAGTTATTGTGTTTCTTTTCAAACAACAAGTATTTTATTTATTGTGGAAACCATATCCATGACCCTACGAGAATCAAACCCACAATTGGAGTGTTGCAAGCCGTGGTGAAACAGCAGTGACGGTAATGAAAAGGAAGGAAGTGAAATGTGTTGTATTGAATGTATTGCAGTGGTATCCTAGTGAACTGACTGAGTTAATTGTTAAACTGTGTGGGCGTGAGTAAACTGTTGAGGTAAGGGGGGGGGGGGGGGGGGGGGAGTCTGTGTTCTGTTCCTCCATTCAACTGTCTGAGGTCATCTGTAATGACACAAGTCCAGTGACTTCCTCTTGTTCATTAATCAAATAGCTCTTGCAAGGTCTCTCTATCACACACACACACACGAGCGTGCCACACAACGGGCGCACGCATACGCAGGCATCTATGCAAGTAAATAGGCACACGCACTTATCTCTCTAAGTCCCTCACACACAATGTTTTCTCTCATGATCTCTGTCACATTCTTGCTCCGCCCCCACCTCTCTCTGTGTTAAAATCCATGTATTATTCCTCATTGCCCACTGACCTCCCACTCCAGTCAGAAGTCTTCGTTGTAACAATGTCAGTCCTGCATGGACAACCCCATATTAATAGAGTTGTCTGATTTACCATTACCATGACATACAACAGATGGATGGCAGGCCACACAGAACAAACAGTTGCACACTCTGTATGACATATTTACATTTCAATTAGCCTAATCTAATGGACCATACGGTAGAACATGTAATGCCATCTTGTCGATGCCATACTGACTGGGCTAGAAGACTATTTATAGGGCCTTAATAGGTGTTTTTGGTGATCAGGTCACATGGTCAGGAAATAGTAAAGACTTATAGCCATGCATGGCCTGCTATCTCATTGGCTGTCCTGCAAAGCAGTTGTATAGCATATCTTAGCATCAGTTGGGGAGTCGGGGCCACTCTGAGAAAAAATGTATGATGTTCAGTGTTGAGTACTTGAGTGTATCACTGCTTTTATGATAGTGTAAAAACAGGAGATGTATGTCACTGGAGGGAACAGGACAGAACAGAGCAGGGCTTACTAGGGCTGAGCAGTATCCAGATTTCCATACCATTCCTGTACCATACTGTGGTATACAGTATTACCGGCAGTGCACACAAGGGGCACCATTTCTTTCCAAACATAAAAATGGGCTCTATTTCTTTCCAAATGTTTTTTTTATGCTAACAAATGCTATCAAATTACTAGTGAATTGCTATAGATGACGCTAGCTAAATGCTAACTAGCGCAAGCAGACATGAACTAAATACATAGGACCATGCATCAGGACTACCTGACATGATGACTCCTTGCTGTCCCCAGTCCACCTGGCCGTGCTGCTGCTCCAGTTTCAACTGTTCTGCCTGTGATTATTATTATTTGACCATGCTGGTCATTTATGAACATTTGAACATCTTGGCCATGTTCTGTTATAATCTCCACCCGGCACAGCCAGAAGAGGACTGGCCACCCCACATAGCCTGGTTCCTCTCTAGGTTTCTTCCTAGGTTTTGGCCTTTCTAGGGAGTTGTTCCTAGCCACCATGCTTCTACACCTGCATTGCTTGCTGTTTTGGTGTTTTAGGCTGGGTTTCTGTACAGCACTTTGAGATATCAGCTGATGTACGAAGGGCTATATAAATACATTTGATTTGATTTGATTTGATACATGGATAGACAACCCAGCTCATAACGTTATACAACTACAGTATCTCAAAAGGCTACTCACACCTGATCCTGCAAGGGATTGATTGTCTCTGCTGTAAACAAGAAGCTTGATCTTGCAAGCTAGCCACCTATAGCGAGCAAGTTAGCAAACCAAATGCATAGCTGGAGCCCTGAGCTGGAGAAAATGTATTTGGTACATCTTAGATAGTTAACTAAGATACAGTGCCTTCATAAAGTATTCATAAGCCTTGACTTAATCCATTTTTATTTTATTTTACAGCCTGATATCAAAATGGATAAAACACTTTTTTTCACCCATCTACACAAAATGCGTGAACATGTTTTTAGACATTTTTGAAAATGTATTGATAATGAAATACAAAATAGCTCATTTACATAACTATTCACACCCCTGAGTCAATACATGTTAGAATCACCTTTGGCAGGGATTACAGCTGTGAGCCTTTCTGGGTAATTCCCTAAGAGCTTTGCACACCTGGATTGTATATATTATTTGCTCATTATTATTTAAAAAAGTATTCAAGCTCTGTCAAGTTGATTTGTTTATCGTTGCTAGACAGCCCTTTTCAAGCCTTGTTACAGATTTTCAAGACAATTTAAGTCAAAACAGTAACTAGTTTACTCAGGAACATTCAATGTCATCTTGGTAAGCAATATTTGGCCTTGTGTTTTAGATGATTGTCCTGCTGAAAGGTGAATTTGTCTCCCAATGTCTGTTGGAAAGCAGACTTAACCAGGTTTTTCTTTAGGATTTTGCCGGTGCTTAGCTCTATATTCATTTTATTTTTATCCTAAAAAACTCACTAGTCCTTGCTGATGACAAACATACCCATAACATGATGCAAGTATGATGTGTTGAGTTTGATTTGACCCAAAAATAATGATTTGTATTCAAATCAAATCAAATGTTTTTTTCACAATACTGTGAAATGCTTACTTACAAGCCCTTAACCAACAATGCAGTTTTAAGAAAATAGAGTTAAGAAAATATTTACTAAATAAACTACAGTAAAAAAATAATAATAAAAAAGGAAATACTGGGGGTACTGGTACCGAGTCAATGTGCGGGGTTACAGGTTAGTCAAGGTCATTTGTACATGTAGGTATGGGTAAGGTGACTATGCATAGATAATAAACAGCGAGTAGCAGCAATGTGTGGGGTTACAGGTTAGTCAAGGTCATTTGTACATGTAGGTATGGGTAAGGTGACTATGCATAGATAATAAACAGCGAGTAGCAGCAATGTGGGTGGTTACAGGTTAGTCAAGGTCATTTGTACATGTAGGTATGGGTAAGGTGACTATGCATAGATAATAAACAGCGAGTAGCAGCAATGTGTGGGGTTACAGGTTAGTCAAGGTCATTTGTACATGTAGGTATGGGTAAGGTGACTATGCATAGATAATAAACAGCGAGTAGCAGCAGTGTAAAAACAAAGGGGGACTTAAAGTGAATTACTTTGCCACATTTTTTTCAGTTTTACTTTAGTGCCTTATTCCAATGCATGTTCTGGAATATTTTGATTCTTTACAGGCTTCCTACTTTTCTTTCTGTATTTGCCTGCATCTTTGTAGTGACTGGGTGTAGTACTACACCATCCAAAGTGTCATTAATAACTTCAACATGCTCAAAGGAATATTCAATGTCTGTTTTTGTTTTGTTTTACCCATCTACCAATAGGTGCCCTTCTTCACGAGGCATTGGAAAACATTACCCATCTACCAATAGGTGCCCTTCTTCACGAGGCATTGGAAAACATTACCCATCTACCAATAGGTGCCCTTCTTCACGAGGCATTGGAAAACATTACCCATCTACCAATAGGTGCCCTTCTTCACGAGGCATTGGAAAACATTACCCATCTACCAATAGGTGCCCTTCTTCACGAGGCATTGGAAAACATTACTCATCTACCAATAGGTGCCCTTCTTCACAAGGCATTGGAAAACATTACCCATCTACCAATAGGTACCCTTCTTCACGAGGCATTGGAAAACATTACCCATCTACCAATAGGTGCCCTTCTTCACGAGGCATTGGAAAACATTACCCATCTACCAATAGGTGCCCTTCTTCACGAGGCATTGGAAAACATTACCCATCTACCAAGAGGTGCCCTTCTTCACGAGGCATTGGAAAACATTACCCATCTACCAATAGGTGCCCTTCTTCACGAGGCATTGGAAAACATTACCCATCTACCAATAGGTGCCCTTCTTCACAAGGCATTGGAAAACATCCCTGGTCTTTGTGGTTGTGGAATCTGTGTTTGAAATTCACTGCTCGACTGAGGGACCTTACAGATAATTGTATGTGTGGGGTACAGAGATGAGGTAGTCATTCAAACATCACTACTATTGCACACAGAGAGTCCATGCAACTTATGTGACTTGTTAAGCACATTCTTTTTTCCTGAACTTAGTTAGGCATTTCAGCTTTTCATATTAAAATAATTTGTAAAAAACATAATTCCACTTTGATATTATGGGGTATTTTGTGCAGGCCAGTGACACAGCATCTCAACTGAATCTATTTTAAATTCAGACTGTAACACAACAACATGTGGCAAAAGTTAAGAGGAGTGAATACTTTCTGAAGGCTCTGTAGTTAGCTGGCAAACATTACAAGAGAATCTCACGTGTAACTTGATCAACTTTCTGCTGCTCAACGGGGGATCATCAGTCCGTTTGCTTCATGTGCTCCTTGTAAACTAACACCATGTGCTCTTTGTAAACTAACATACCATGTGCTCTTTGTAAACTAACATACCATGTGCTCTTTGTAAACTAACATACCATGTGCTCTTTGTAAACTAACACCATGTGCTCTTTGTAAACTAACATACCATGTGCTCTTTGTAAACTAACATACCATGTGCTCTTTGTAAACTAACATACCATGTGCTCTTTGTAAACTAACATACCATGTGCTCTTTGTAAACTAACATACCATGTGCTCTTTGTAAACTAACATACCATGTGCTCTTTGTAAACTAACATACCGTGTGCTCTTTGTAAACTAACATACCATGTGCTCTTTGTAAACTAACATACCATGTGCTCTTTGTAAACTAACATACCGTGTGCTCTTTGTAAACGAACATACCATGTGCTCTTTGTAAACTAACATACCATGTGCTCTTTGTAAACTAACATACCATGTGCTCTTTGTAAACTAACATACCATGTACTCTTTGTAAACTAACATACCATGTGCTCTTTGTAAACTAACATACCATGTGCTCTTTGTAAACTAACATACCATGTGCTCTTTGTAAACTAACATACCGTGTGCTCTTTGTAAACTAACATACCATGTGCTCTTTGTAAACGAACATACCGTGTGCTCTTTGTAAACTAACATACCATGTGCTCTTTGTAAACTAACATACCATGTGCTCTTTGTAAACTAACATACCGTGTGCTCTTTGTAAACTAACATACCATGTGCTCTTTGTAAACTAACATACCATGTGCTCTTTGTAAACTAACATACCATGTGCTCTTTGTAAACTAACATACCGTGTGCTCTTTGTAAACTAACATACCATGTGCTCTTTGTAAACTAACATACCGTGTGCTCTTTGTAAACTAACATACCATGTGCTCTTTGTAAACTAACATACCATGTGCTCTTTGTAAACTAACATACCATGTGCTCTTTGTAAACTAACATACCATGTGCTCTTTGTAAACTAACATACCATGTGCTCTTTGTAAACTAACATACCATGTGCTCTTTGTAAACTAACATACCATGTGCTCTTTGTAAACTAACATACCGTGTGCTCTTTGTAAACTAACATACCGTGTGCTCTTTGTAAACTAACATACCATGTGCTCTTTGTAAACTAACATACCATGTGCTCTTTGTAAACTAACATACCATGTGCTCTTTGTAAACTAACATACCATGTGCTCTTTGTAAACTAACATACCGTGTGCTCTTTGTAAACTAACATACCATGTGCTCTTTGTAAACTAACATACCATGTGCTCTTTGTAAACTAACATACCGTGTGCTCTTTGTAAACTAACATACCATGTGCTCTTTGTAAACTAACACCATGTGCTCTTTGTAAACTAACATACCATGTGCTCTTTGTAAACTAACATACCGTGTGCTCTTTGTAAACTAACATACCATGTGCTCTTTGTAAACTAACATACCATGTGCTCTTTGTAAACTAACATACCATGTGCTCTTTGTAAACTAACATACCGTGTGCTCTTTGTAAACTAACATACCATGTGCTCTTTGTAAACTAACATACCGTGTGCTCTTTGTAAACTAACATACCGTGTGCTCTTTGTAAACTAACATACCATGTGGCTCAACTACATTTTTGTGAAAAGAAATCAGTACTTAAAATCATACTGTCTGAAATTCAAAATACCCCTGTATACGGTATATACGGTATACTTCCCAAGCCTAGGGGCTAATGTACTGTGTGTGTATAATAGATGAAATGTATTAAATGGTAGTACCGTGTGGCCTCCATCACAATCTCCACTCTCTCTCATAGACATGTGAAACACTCTCTTTCCCCCTGAGATGTATGTACTGAGCCACTCTTCCAGAGGTACAGCAGCCAAAACACACATTCAACTCTGTCTCGCCGGGCCAGCTCTGCTCTCCATAGGCCTTATGTATAAACCTCAGCCTACACAAGCCCTTCAGAATAAACACAAGAGATGATGATGTTTATGTGTGTGTGTGTGTGTGTGTGCGCGCCGGGCTCCTCTGCTCAAACAACACGCCGTGGGAAAAGAAACACATCCAAAAAGAACCAAGGATATAAAAATGACAGTGTCTAATGCCTCTCTTTAACTCTACCACTCTTACCACACAGCCCTTCATAGAGTAGAACGTTTAAAAGATCTATCACATAGATTATGGTGTACATCTCTGTATAGGTGTGTAGGCGTGGCACTGTCTATATGATGAAGCACTGTCTATACAGCAGGGGCATTCAACTCTTAACTATGAGGGCTGGAGTCATCTGGTTTCCTGTTCTACCTGATAATTAATTGCACACACCTGGTGTCCCAGGTCTAAATCAGTCCCTGATTAGAGGGTAACAATGAAAATAAGGAGTGTAACTGCCTTGGAGGTCCAGAGTTGAGTTTGATGGGTCTATAGGATAAAAGCAGAAACCTGTCTGTTATAGAGATGATGGTGTTCATCTCTTGGTGTGTAGGTGTAGGACTATCCCTAACTAGGATGAAACACGGCCTATATGATTACAAAAGCAGATACCACTCTATTATAGAGATTAGGATAGGTAAATATGAACAAAAAACACTGTGAAAAAATACATGTAATTGTTGTTTATCAGGTTGATCTTAAACTCAAAATATAATTTGCATTGAACCTTTAATTTAGTTTAAAAAATCATTATTTTATTTGAAAACATAATGTCACAATGATTACCACCCCTGCATTTAGTACATGTAGTACTGTGAACCCTCCCTCTGCCAAGATAACAGCTCTGAGTCATTTCCTATAATGTTAGATGAGGTGGGAGAACACACCCTCCCTCTGCCAAGAGAACAGTTCTGAATCATCTCCTCTAATGTTAGATGAGGTGGGAGAACACACCCTCCCTCTGCCAAGATAACAGTTCTGAGTCGTCTCCTATAATGTTAGATGAGATGGGAGAACACACCCTCCCTCTGCCAAGATAACAGCTCTGAGTCATCTCCTATAATGTTAGATGAGGTGGGAGAACACACCCTCCCTCTGCCAAGATAACAGTTCTGAGTCATCTCCTATAATGTTAGATGAGGTGGGAGAACACACCCTCTGCCAAGATAACAGTTCTGAGTCATCTCCTATAATGTTAGATGAGGTGGGAGAACACACCCTCCCTCTGCCAAGAAAACAGTTCTGAGTCATTTCCTATAATGTTAGATGAGGTGGGAGAACACACCCTCCCTCTGCCAAGATAACAGTTCTGAGTCATCTCCTATAATGTTAGATGAGGTGGGAGAACACACCCTCTGCCAAGATAACAGTTCTGAGTCATCTCCTATAATGTTAGATGAGGTGGGAGAACACACCCTCCCTTTGCCAAGATAACAGCTCTGAGTCATCTCCTATAATGTTAGACGAGGTGGGAGAACCCTCCCTCTGCCAAGATAACAGCTCTGAGTCATTTCCTATAATGTTAGATGGGGTGGGAGAACACACCCTCCCTCTGCCAAGATAACAGCTCTAAGTCGTCTCCTATAATGTTAGATGAGGTGGGAGAACACATAGGAAGGTATTTGAGACCATCTCTCCATACAGTAACTCTCCAGATCATTCAGAGTCCTTGGTCCTTGCTTGTGGACTCTCCTCTTCAGCTCACCCCCCACAGGTTTTCAATGGGGTTTAGATCAGGGGACTGGGCTGGCATTGCAAAATCTTGATTCTATGGTCAGTGAACCATTTTAATGTGGATTTGGAGGTAATGTGTTGGATCGTTGTCCTGCTGGAAGATCCAGCGACGACACAGTTTTAGCCTCCTGGTAGAGGCAGACAGGTTTTGGTCTAAAATCTCCTGGTACTTGAAGAGTCCATGATGCCAGGTATCCTAACAAGGTTTCCAGGGCCTTTGGAAGTAAAACAGCCCCACAACATCACTTATCCACCCCAATACTTCACAGTGGGGACTAGGTTCTTTGCTGCATGACCATGGATCTTTTTTTACACCAAACCCACCTCTGGTGTTTGTTGCCAAAACGCTCTATTTTAGTCTCATCAGACCATAGAACCTGGTTCCAATCAAAGTTCCAATGACATTTAACAAACTCCAGGCGCTTACGCTTGTGGTTTGGTGACAGCAGAGGCTTTCTTCTGACAACCCTTCCAAATAACTTGGTGGCATGGAGGTGGCGTCTAATTGTAGTTTTGGAGACTTGGTGACCCCAAGATGTAACCAACTTCTGCAATTCTCCAAATATGAACCATCCTTCTCACTGTTCGTGTTGGCAAAACACACTTGTGTTCTCTTCCAGGCAGGTTCATCACAGCTCCAGTTGTTTAACATTTCTTCATTATTGCCCTAATAGTGGAGATGGGTATTTTCAGGTGTGTAGCTATCTTTTTATAGGCATTGCCTGATTTGTGAAGGTCAGCAACCTTTTGTATAATTTAATTTGTGTGTTCTCTGGCCTTTCCAATGTTGAAGGATGACTAAGGGAGTTTACTCTGTGTGTCACCGCATATTTATTCCCCAGTGAAACAGGAAGTCATGGATGACCACTTGAGAGTTCCCATAGAATCAGATAAACTTTAAAAAGTAAAATCTTAATCGGAATATACATCAATTAGATTTGGTTCATAATCATTTCTAGGGGTGTCAGTAACTGTGACATGCATGTTTTTGAATAAAGTTTAAAAATATATATATATTTTTTTCTTTAAGCAAAGGTTAGATGCATATTATATTTTGAGTGTAAGATCAAGCTGACAAACAATGACATTTTTTCACAGCCATTTTTGTTAATATTTACCTAGGGTGCCAATAATTCAGGAGGGAACTGTATATGTGTAGGCATATAGGACAATCCCTAAAGGCAGCGTTTCCCAACTCCAGTCCTCCAGTATCCCCAACAGTACATATTTTTGTTGTAGCCTCGGACAAACTCACCTGATTCAACTCGTTGAGGGCTTGATGATTAGTTGACAAGATGGATCAGGTGTGCTTGTCTGAGGCTACAAACAAATGTGCACTGTTGGGGGTACTGGAGGACTGGAGTTGGGAATCACTGCCTAAGTCAACTGTAGGATTAGTCAGCTAAGCCAAGGTGTGCACTAACAGGGTGTGTTCATTTCCGCCCTGACTCCCTCATAAAGTGTGCCCCTGGGAAGAGGTAGGTATGTGCCCTCTTCCAACCTCTCCTCCCTCCATCCACATTTGTCTGCTTGTGGTTCCACTCTCTCTTTCTCTCTTCTCTCTACTCCCTTATTTTGTATTTTTCTCTGCATGTCTCTCTATTTTTAATTGTTCAGCGCTTCTCTTTCTTTTTCATAGTCAGATTGACTTATTCCCTCTCCTTCTCTTCATTCATGCTCCTTTCTCCTTCTCTACTCTCCTCTCTCTCCTTCTACTCTCTCTGTGTGCATGTTAGTGTAGTTGTCCTTGTTTGGCTCCACAGTGAGTGGGAGTGCATGTGAGTGTGTCTGTAGTGCCTCTGTGTGTGTTTCCTCCTGACTGTGACTCATCGCTCGGCTGACTCACGCGCCGCTAACAAAAACACACAGTCACCATGGCTACGGAGACTCCCGCCTCCTCTTCCCCCCTTACTCTCCCCCTCCTCTACCCGTGTGCTTCCGTGGCTCGGCTCCGGTTTCTCCTCTTGGGCACAGCTGCCCTACTGGGGCCCTACTCCAACCTGGGCAGGGCAGGAGAGGAAGGGAGGGAGGAAGGGAGGGATAAATGGAGGAATGGGGGAGAGAGAGAAATAGAGAGGCAAAGAGTGAGCAAGTCGGGAGAGTGATGTTCTTGAAGAGAGAGAGAGAGAGCGAGTGCGTGAGAGCACAGAGACAGAGAGAGAAAGAAAAGGACAGACAGACACAGGGAAAGAGAGCGCAATACCCCATCAAACCCAACAACAATGAGAGTTTAAACATGCCTGCATAGACAAGGACAGACTGAATAGGAGAGGCTAAACATGCCTGTATAGACAGACTGAATAGAAATGATCACCTGTGGATCCTTTATCCGTTTTTACTGCTCTGATAAATTGCTGCCTGCTTTGAACTTGTCCATCCTTTGATGTTGCCTGGCTTCACATCTAGAACGTAGTCAGTCTCCACCAGCACCTCTGGGGGGCTTAATTTGTCCTCGTGTGGCATCACATTACCACAAAGACCAGGTATGGCACTGGGTGTACCGGGCTCCACACACACACACACACACACACACACGCAAACATACATGTTGGCAGACAAGGCAAGCATGCATGCGTGTACACACACACACACACACAGCCTAGTTTGCACTGTTGCCATTGCTCCACCTAGCTAACTGAATGTGTATTGTTGTCTTTCTGAGTGTTACTGTACAGTTATTTTGACAGTTTTTACAGTTAGTGTACAGTTGTATGTGGCCAGAGAAAGTATTTTAGTGATTTCTGGTGGTTTCAATGTCTGTAACTCCGATGGTTCTGCTGATATAGGGATGTTTTGAAAATGCTGCCTATTTCTTGAGATTAGGATTTACAAAGTCAACATAACATTTTAGTAATCTCTTAGACAGCCCACGTCTTGTCTATTTGTTGACCTGACTCTGGAAAGACCTCACCACCTCCACTTCAGACACAGCCTCAACAATGACACAATAGGTATGTGTACATGTCATCACTGTGCTCCCACAACAGGGCCGTATTCACCAGGGACCAAATGGAAGGGCAGCAGGTAACCCAGCGGTTAAGAGCACTGGGCAATTAACCAAAAGGTCGCTGGTTCGAATCCCAGAGACGACTAGGTGAAAAATCTGTTGATGTGCCCTTGAGCAAGGCACTTAACTCTAATTGCTTCTGTAAGTCACTCTGGATAAGCGTGTCTGCTAAATGACAATTTCAAAATATTCTGCTACTGTGTGCCCTAATGAATACGACCCATGTAACCATGTCATCACTGTGTTCTCACTGTCTGACCGTTAACTTGACCAGTCGCAGACCTCTGACCTATGCATGACTGGCTTTCTGGGAAAGCGTAGGAGGACACACAGACACTAGGCACCAGTCAGTGTCTCTGCTGAGTCTAGTACAAACAGGCTGGGAAGCTCTGAAAGCCAGACTGCTGAGTCTAGTACAAACAGGCTGGGAAGCTCTGAATGCCAGACTGCTGAGTCTAGTACAAACAGGCTGGGAAGCTCTGAATGCCAGACTGCTGAGTCTAGTACAAACAGGCTGGGAAGCTCTGAATGCCAGACTGCTGAGTCTAGTACAAACAGGCTGGGAAGCTCTGAATGCCAGACTGCTGAGTCTAGTACAAACAGGCTGGGAAGCTCTGAATGCCAGTCTGCTGAGTCTAGGACAAAAAGGCTGGGAAGCTCTGAAAACCAGACTGCTGAGTCTAGGACAAACAGGTTGGGAAGCTCTGAAAACCAGACTGCTGAGTCTAGGACAAACAGGCTGGGAAGCTCTGAATGCCAGACTGCTGACGCTGCTGAGTCTAGTACAAACAGACTGGGAAGCTCTGAATGCCAGTCTGCTGAGTCTAGGACAAACAGGCTGGGAAGCTCTGAATGCCAGACTGCTGAGTCTGGGACAAACAGGCTGGGAAGCTCTGAATGCCAGTCTGCTGAAGAACCGTAGCAGACAAAGGACACACATTCTATAATGAGACTCTTTCACACTTGACTGACCACACGCACACAGATATATGCCCAATTAAATGCGACCTTGAGCGGATAACTAAGTGAAGCAGGTTGCGACGTGAGCTATGTAACACAGGATGCACCTCCTGACAGCCAAAAAAAGGTGCCGCCAGTGGGTTGGGTTCCACTGGTGAAATCTTCTTATCTTGACTCAGTACAGCCTCAGAGGAATGGCCACTCCAAGGAGCCTGGTCCTCCCAGGGTTTCTCCATTGGGCCAGACTAATAGGGAGTTTTTGCTCCTGGCCGCCGTACACCGTCTCAAACGCGGTTAGCTCCAAGGAGTACAGTCTGGGTCAAGGGACCCATTGAAGTACAGTGTACCCCGCCTTCCATCACCGATATGGAGCGTACCGAAGGGCCCGTTAGTAGGGAAGTCTGCTGATTACGCCAAACATCGTCTCATTCAACCAAGGCTGGGTTAAAGCTAGATATGAGGAGTTGTATGGGAACTTTGAATACCACAAGTGTGTTGCATTGTGGGGAGTAAGTAAGGCCTCCGGTCGGAAGGAAGGCGGCTGATGCGCAGCCTATATAACGTAGAAATGTCAATCTCGCGCATGGCTTTCGACCTTCGTCTCTCCTGAGCCAGTACGGGAGTTATAGCGATGAGACAAGATAGTAACTACTAACAATTGGATCCCACGAAATTGGGGAGAAAAGGTGGTAAAAAAACAGAAATGTCAATCTCGCCGGGTTTGGCGCAAACGGATGTCAACATGAAGAAACCCAACCGGCGGAACAAGACAGACACACACACACACACACACTCTGGACCTCTGCGTGACCTCTAACGGGCCTGAGTACTCATGGCAGCTGGAGGCACGAGAGAATTCTTGAAACAGAGTGAAACTGTATGCCAACACTCACATAATCCTTAGGGATCGAGGGGGGAAGAGAGAGAGAGAGAGAGAGAGAGAGAGATATAGAGAGCGCAAGCAAGGAGGAGGACCGGGACAATAGTGAGGGAGGGAGATAGACCTTGAGAGAGAAGAGGAGGAGTATCTCTGAGAACTCCTGGATCACAGCTGTGGGAAGATTAGCTCATTGAACAGATGACCCCCCCTCCCCCACTAGTATCAGAGACAAGACAACAGACTTACAGAAGAAGAAGGGATGACACTGAGATGATGTCATATAGACCAGAAGGAGATTGTCACACTTTATTGAAAAAATACAACCTGCCGTATATATACTGTAGGGAGGCAGGCAGCCTAGTGGTTAAGAGCATTGGGCCAGTAACCGATAGGTCACTGGTTGGAATCTCCAAACCAACTAGGTGAAAAATCTGTCAACAAACTTTTGAGCAAGGCACTTAACCCCAAATTGCTCCTTTAAGCCGCTTTGGATAACAGCGTCTGCCAAATGACTAAAATGTCAATATACATGGGTCATATACCATTCTGCTCAGGGTTTAACGGTCAGCTTATCATATGGACCAATAGTAAAAACCCTTATGCAAACACATTGGTGCTAGATCACAAATGGAAACCAGAGAAATAAAAACGGTTTTATCTGTACTATTATGAGTAATAGTAATGACAATATGCATATTAACAAAAATAAATTGTGCAATAAATGAAAACAGATCAGACATTTCTCTCCGTCCTAAGTGTGGTGTCGGCGCCGCATAGCACAGCTGACCCTGGCCTGTACCTCAGACCGAGCCCAACCAGGGACCCGCATTTCAGACCCTACCACAATATGAACCTCCAGGGGGGACCTGGGCCCGTATTCAGAAAGCGTCTCAGAGTAGGAGTGCTGAACTAGTATCAGGTCCCTCCTGTCCATATAATCTTATTAATTATGATCTAAAAGGCAAAACTGATCCTAGATCAGCACTATATTGACCCTGGGTGAATAGTAACAATGGATGACACAGAGACAAACTTTCCCTTCTATCTCCCTTCACCCCCGTATGAGATGTAGCAGTGGTTTGGTCTGGGGAGTGTTCTCTTTGTGTAGATCCTACCACAATATGAATGACCGGGGGGACCTGAGATTACTATCCGTAACAGTGGATGACACACACACAGTAAGATAACCTTCACCCCCCTTATGAGGCGTGACAGTGGTTTGGTCTGGGGTGTGTCTGTGTCTGTGTGCAGGACAGCTGTCCCCATGCTTTCCTATGCTAGGACTAATCTCTTATAAGTCCTGTGGCTCCCCTGGTCTCATTCATTAGAGCATCTCTGAGTCTGACCTCCAGGATAGGCCTCTCCCACACACCCCACTGCCCCACCACCCCAGCCCCCACTGGGCAGGCCCACTGATCAGAGCCCCTAGCCCCATAGCTCAGAATAGCCTGGTCCGAGATCAGTTTGTGCTGTCTTACCAACTCCTATGGCTATTGTTGTGTGACGCCTCTTGATAATAACCATAGGAGTTGGCAATATCGCACAAATAGATCTGCGACCAGGCTATACTCACATACCAAAGCCCCTGATACCACGGCCGATCCACAATCCACAGCATTCAGGCATGTTGTACAAAAATAACTGTGTCCTTCCCTTCTGAAGTGAAACAGAAAGACAGCCCAGTCTGGAGTAGCTGATACAAGCACTATGTCAGTCTGTCATCACTGTACCACAACATGAGCAGAACATTACCACAACATCACATCAACACTGAATGATGTAAGCTTTCTTTGATACGCTGGGCTCACTTTCAATCCCGTACAATATCCATCTTGTTATTTCATACATTATTTGTATCTATACTTTTTCATATAAAGGTGTTCGGCTCATAGATGATGTTCATAACAAGTAATGCAGCATTATAGATGTTCATAACAAGTAATGCAGCATTATAGATGCTCATAACAAGTAATACAGCATTATCAATGCTCATAGCAAGTAATAAAACATAGATGCTCATAACAAGTAATATAGCATTATACATGCTCATAGCAAGTAATATAGCATTATATTTGCTTATAACAGGTAAAGCATGATAGATACTCATAACTAGTAATAACACATACCTGCAGGCTTTATGTAAATGTTACAAGGTGTTACATAGATCTCATACATCTTTAAAGTGGTCATATCATCCCCAGACTATCTTCTCCTGCTATGGTACTTTCATGTCCCAATCCTCATACATCTCTGAGCAGTGTACTGGAGTGGCTTCATGTTGCTGTGTGTCTTATTAGCACCCCCTGGTGTACTAGACAGGCAGTGTAAAAAAACTCAACGCTTGATCTATTCACTCTTAACTTGATTGAGGAATTCCCATTCTAGTAATTCTATTTCTATGTCGGGGACATTGGGATATGAAATAGTGGAGAGGATGTCATTGATGTCATAAAGATAAGGGTCCCTTAAATAAACTAAAACTGCCTTAGAATGAGTGAAGCAGGCCTATAGTCTAGAGAATCATAGGGGGCTTGTGTGTGTGTGCACGTATGCATGCATTTAGTCAATGTATCTTAAATGCTATCATATTGAGAGGGAGGGATGGGTGGAGTAAGGCTTTTGATTGTCTATGCATTGTTAACACCATCTATGAATACCAGTTCATATCCAACATAGGGAGCAAAGTGGAAATGTTATGACATTGTGAGAAAACAGATGCTTTGATACAAATACAAACAGAGATGATACAGAAGCAATGCTATTCAGCCTCCAGTTTGTGCTTTTCCTGGTGAGTGAATCCGTGAAGTCTGAGGCGCATCGATCACACAATAAAATCACAGGAGGATCATGGGAGGAAGAGTTTTATCCATCTTTGGGCGTACGTTCCTTCTCTTACAGGGTCAAAACAAACCCCAATGTTTAAGATCAGGTCACAGTGTTCACAAACATCTCACATAGTCCATATTCCCCATACTCCTTATAGCTGGGCTGGCTAACACCTATCATGGTGCTTTTCTACTTTCTGAATACAAAAATAAGTGCCTCCTCTCTCCAGAGCAGTCCTCAGAGGAGGTGGGAGTTAGTGGTAGAAGAGGAGGGCCATTGGATGGTTTAGGGAAAGACTGATGATGACGGGAGGATTCAGAAGAAGCTGGTAATCTTGAGTCTCTTATTCCAGTCCAGTCCAGCAGACAAGCTCTCTCTGGGTGGGACGAGGGTATAGAGAAGGGTGGAAGAAGGGAGGATGAAGGAGGGGTAAAGGATGAGATGTCCATCATTCCATCCAGTCCATTTTGGAAGCAGGGGGGAGTGGGTGTTGGATGGCCAACGTTCAAAGAACAACATTCTATCTGCATATTCTCTTCTGTTGGATTGGGTGGTAGTGGTGGTGGGGTAACGGGTAGGAATGTTGAAGGTAAGTTTCAGAAATGTCAAATTCGACACTCTTTCTGCTTCTCTCATTGGGTGGCAGAACAGTTCAGAAGTTGCTGAAGAGCTGGTGTTTTTTGTCCCAGTCCATCTGAGGGGCTCTCTTCTTGGCTCTCTTGGCGTGGGCCTTCTCTTTGGCCTCAGCAGCTGTGGGACTCAGGAGCAGGCCGATCTCAGCAAACGGGTCCATCAGACGGCTCGCCTCGTCCTCTCCCAGCTAGATACACAGACAGATCAGATCAGATCAGAGACTACTTGGTAGTTATAGTGTGGATGACAATCACACGCATGGCAGGGTTGAGGTCAATTCAATTTCAATTCAGTCAATTCAGGAAGTAAACGGGAATTCCAATTCTTCTAATTTGCTCAATGATTTGGAATTGGTCAAATGTGGGAATGGTAAAATTGGTAGACCTCAGTTTACTTCCTGAATGTAATGAATTGAAATAGAACCCTGATGTGTAATTCTGATACTATCTGTGTTAATGCGATACATGTGTTATATGAAATAACAAGAGGTTATATACTGTACACTCCAATACAGACACACATATACACACACCTTGCACGTTTTCTTGCATGTTTGTACACACTACACACACACACTACACACACACACACACACACACACACACACACACACACACACACGTCTCACCTGCAGGCTATTGTCTGGACTGCTCAGGTCAGAGTGGTGTGACTGGATGGAGCTGCTGGTGAAGCTGCCGTTGATCTGAGGACTGGGGGAGCCGTTGGATATGGACGGACCGTCAAAGTCTGGGAAAGAAGGGTCAGAATTACGTTCTACGTACAGATCTAGGATCAGCTTCTCTACCCTTTCCTCCCCCCCAATCCTAACCTGAACCATTAGTGGAGGGAATGCAAAACTGATCCACCCTACGGGCAACTTCACCCAGAATTACAGGCTCAGATTTGGAGGTCAGTAATCTGATGCTGGTTTTGATGAACAACACCGTAACATTTCACTATAGATTAGGATCATCAACACCATTACTGCCTTCTCAATATGCAATATTATGCAATATTATGTAATATTATGTAATATGTTAAATGTAGATGTACAATTAGACTAGAGACTTGCGTGGTTTATAAGAGTACACTTGAAATGAATATTCTGTTTAACAGATAAACAGGGTGTAGGCCTACCTTTAACGTGGCTGGCCAATGGGGTGACGCCCATTTTCTTAAAGTGATGGTCTGTGTCAGGGTCCACCACCAGCAGCCTGGTCTCATCTCCTCCTCTCTTTATGAAGGCCACGACCTCCGCATGACGCATGCCCTCCACGTTCACCCCATTCACCTGAAAGGAGAGAAGGGAGAGAGAGGGGAAGAAAGGGTGTTATGGGTGAGTGATGTTACATGTCTCCATCTATACTGTTGTCTGTGACTCTGTGATCTGGCCTCCTCACTGTCTCAATGTTTCAATGTCTGACAGACGTTCAAGGCTGTCTGGTTGTGAATATGGATACAGTAGGAAAGAAAGAGTGAACTGTAGATCCTGCTGCTGGTTCAGACAGGAACAACTAAGTATCCAAAACAAGTTCTAAAAAAAGCACACTAGTGATGTTGGTTGGTCGGGCGTCTGTCATTACTGGTGTGCAGACTTTACACTGGTTGACTTACAGTTGATTTCTGATTCGTCCACATTGGACCAGTGCAGCAGGTCACCAGTCTCAATCCAACAACATTCTCTTTACCTGACCCAGCGTTTTAGAGAACACATTCACAACTGTCCAGAACCATGGTATAGCCTAAACTAAAATACTTATTTATTCAGACAAGGATCAACTGAGTATGCAAACCGTTACTTGATCCAAACAGTAGAGGGTACTATGCACCAAAACAATCATTTTCCACCGGACTCAATGAAGAGTGAGGACAAAACCTGTGAGGAATCAGACACACATTTTTGCAAGATGGTGCATAGAGAGAATATTCTGCATTCCTTCCTCAATGACGTACAAACTGAACAGAATACCTTTACATTCCATACCCCATTACAACAAGGATGGAACGAGCATGTAAGCTAATGGGTTCTAACAGATAAACAATGTTCTACTGTTTCCTTTTCAAACACTTTTTCTCTCTCTCTTTGGTCATAGTAAACCCTCTTTTATTGGTTCGGCAACTTGTGAATTCAGCTGGAAAAGAGTGAGGGGGGAAAGAGAGGGGAGAAAGAGAGGGGAGCGAGAGTGTCTGAAAGGTAAGAAGAAGCCCTCACACCTCCACCCCAGTCACTAACACATCAGCAAGTTTCTGTTGGAGAGTTTCTCCCTGTGACTTTCCACAGACTCCTGTATATTCCATTAACTCTATTCAGCGAGTACTGTAGCTTTGCACGATGCTGCCTGCCTTAATGTTGGTACACCATCAAATATTGATGCCTAGCTTCTGCTGAACCAATAGTGTGGGTTTCAGGTATCAGTGTCCTGAGGGGGATTTTGTTTTAAAATTCAGTAACGCTGCTGCTTATGAAGTGAGGGCAGTAGGAGTTGGTTGTGACACAGACTGGTCTAATACACTGTAACAGCACGGCTACATACCAGACTGGTCTAATACACTGTAACAACACGGCTAGATACCAGACTGGTCTAATACACTGTAACAACACGGCTAGATACCAGACTGGTCTAATACACTGTAACAGCACGGTTAGATACCAGACTGGTCTAATACACTGTAACACGGCTAGATACCAGACTCGTCTAATACACTGTAACAGCACGGTTAGATACCAGACTGGTCTAATACACTGTAACAGCACGGTTAGATACCAGACTGGTCTAATACACTGTAACAGCATGGCTAGATACCAGACTGGTCTAATACACTGTAACAACACGGCTAGATACCAGACTGGTCTAATACACTGTAACAACACGGCTAGATACCAGACTGGTCTAATACACTGTAACAACACGGCTAGATACCAGACTGGTCTAATACACTGTAACAGCACGGTTAGATACCAGACTGGTCTAATACACTGTAACAGCACGGCTAGGTACCAGACTGGTCTAATACACTGTAACAGCACGGCTAGGTACCAGACTGGTCTAATACACTGTAACAGCACGGCTAGATACCAGACTGGTCTAATACACTGTAACAGCATGGCTAGATACCAGACTGGTCTAATACACTGTAACAACACGGCTAGATACCAGACTGGTCTAATACACTGTAACAACACGGCTAGATACCAGACTGGTCTAATACACTGTAACAACACGGCTAGATACCAGACTGGTCTAATACACTGTAACAACACGGCTAGGTACCAGACTGGTCTAATATACTGTAACAGCACGGCTAGGTACCAGACTGGTCTAATACACTGTAACAGCACGGCTAGGTACCAGACTGGTCTAATACACTGTAACAGCACGGCTAGGTACCAGACTGGTCTAATATACTGTAACAGCACGGCTAGGTACCAGACTGGTCTAATACACTGTAACAGCACGGCTAGATACCAGACTGGTCTAATACACTGTAACAACACGGCTAGATACCAGACTGGTCTAATACGCTGTAACAACACGGCTAGATACCAGACTGGTCTAATACGCTGTAACAGCACGGCTAGATACCAGACTGGTCTAATACACTGTAACAGCACGGCTAGATACCAGACTGGTCTAATACACTGTAACAGCACGGCTAGATACCAGACTGGTCTAATACACTGTAACAACACGGCTAGATACCAGACTGGTCTAATACGCTGTAACAACACGGCTAGGTACCAGACTAGTCTAATACACTGTAACAACACGGCTACGTACCAGACTGGTCTAATACACTGTAACAGCATGGCTACGTACCAGACTGGTCTAATACACTGTAACAGCACGGCTAGATACCAGACTGGTCTAATACACTGTAACAACACAGCTAGATACCAGACTGGTCTAATACACTGTAACAGCACGGCTAGATACCAGACTGGTCTAATACACTGTAACAGCATGGCTAGATACCCTCCTACTATCTCATAACTAACTGTTACATAGGAAATGTAAAAGTCTAGTGAGTGCCTGTTAAGGCTAGGGAGAGACTAGGAGAAGGAGGGAAAGAGAGAGAGAAAGGGAGGAAATAATGTGTAAAACCAAGAGAAGTTGTGTGTATTGTGTGTGTGAGAGAGAAAAAGAGAAAAAAGAAAGAGCATGAAAGAAAGCGAGAGTGAGAGTTAAGCAGTGATAACTGTTATGGTGTGGACACCTTCACTATCAGAAACACATCTCTATCTATTCTTTCTCTCCCTCTCTGTCTATCCCTCTCGCTCTGTCTCTCTCTCTCTGTCTCTCTCCCTCTCGCCATTAGAGTAGGTGTCAGAACATAAGGCTCAGTGGAGTCATCACACACTAATTGGTAGAGAATCGTCTCATCATACCAGCCCTAGTGCATGAGGAGGAACAAGCCCCCTTTGTGTTGGGATAGGGGAGCAGGTGTTGTGTCATGTTTCATAGCAGCAGCAATCCTTCACAATCCAACAAAACAATCCAGCCCACTCAAGCTAATTAATAGGGCCCTTGTTCGTTAGGCGACTCCCACACAATACAACAGTCAGTGTAGTGCCAGTGGGCCAAAGCTGTTTTTCATTGGAATACAGTGCTGTTTGAATGCTTTACAGAGCAGTCGTTTTCAAGGTACAATCATAATCGTCAGTGTTTGCTTAGGTTGTACACCCTGGAATGTTTCCATTGGTTTACCTTTGTGTGTGTGTGTGTGTGTGTGTGTTTGTGTGTGTGTGTGTGAGAGAGAGAGAATGGGTCTTCACCTTGCTAACGAGCTGCTGACGATGGACCACGCAGTGCACCGTGCCACACAGTTGCTTGGTCAGAGACATCCTCCATTAGCCACAGAGAATAACACACACATAATCATCCTCTAGGCAACCGCTGAGCCCACACACCTGCCTGGGGTTACCTAGGCCAAACCCCCGGGGCTCTGCCTGCAGTTTCAGCAGGTACAGTGACCTAGCCACTTAGCACTAATCCAGCTAGAACGAACAGACACAGCATTAAAACCAATGACTGAGTGAAACAGGGCTTCACTGACTACAGTTTACTGACACTGACCTGTATAGGGGAAACTGCATAAGGTAAAAGTAGTCCTTAACCCCAGATCTAGGACCAGATCAGCCTACTCCTGATCCTAACCTAAATGATTATAGGCAGTGATGTAAAGTACACTAAGTGACCAAAAGTATGTGGACACCTGCTCACTGAACATCTCATTCCAAAATCATGCGCATTGATATGGAGTTGGTCCCCCCTTTGCTGCTATAACAGCCTCCACTCTTCTGGGAAGGCTCTCCACTAGATGTTGGAACATTGCTGCTATAACAGCCTCCACTCTTCTGGGAAGGCTTTCCACTAGATGTTGGAACATTGCTGTGTGGACTTGCTTCCATTCAGCCACAAGAGCATTAGTGAGGTTGCACACTGATGTTGGGCGATTAGGCCTGGCTTCCAGTCGGCACTCCAATTCATCCCGAAGGTGTTCGGTGGGGTTGAGGTCAGGGCTCTGTACAGGCCGGTCAAGTTCTTCCACACTGATCTTGACAAACCATTTCTGTATGGACCTCGCTTTATGCACTGGGGCATTGCCATGGTGAAACAGGAAAGGGCCTCCCCCAAACTGTTGCCACAAAGTTGGAAGCCCAGAATCATCTAGAATAAGGGGCCCAGCCCAAACCATGAAAAACAGCCCCAGACCATTATTCCCCCTCCACCAAACTTTACCGTTGGCACTATGCATTGGGGCAGGTAGTGTTTTCCTGCCATCCGCCAAACCCAGATTCGTCCGTCAGACTGCCAGGTGGTGAAGCATGATTCATCACTCCAGAGAACGCGTTTCCACTGCTCCAGAGTCCAAGCTTTAGACCATTTCAGCTGACGCTTGGTATTGCTCATGGTGATCTTAGGCTTGTGTGCGACTGCTCGGCCATGGAAACCCATTTTTACGAAGCTCCCGACGAACAGTTATTGTGCTGATGTTGCTTCCAGAGGCAGTTTAGAACTCAGTAGTGAGTGTTGCAACCGATGATAGATGATTTTAACGCACCACACACTTCAGCACTCGGCGGTCCCATTCTGTGAGCTTATGTGGCTGAGCTGTCGTTGCTCCTAGACGTTTCCACTTTACAATAACAGCACTTACAGTTGAGTGGGGCAGCTCTAGCAGGGAAGAAATTTGACGAACCGACTTGTTGGAAAGGTTGCATCCTATGATGCTGCCACGTTGAAAGTCACTGAGCTCTCAAATAAAGCCATTCTTACTGCCAATGTTTGTCTAGGGAGATTTCATGGCGGTGAGCTCGATTTTATACACCTGTCAGCAACGGGTGTGGCTAAAATAGCCAAATCCACTAATTTGAAGAGGTGTCCACATACTTTTGTATATACAGTGCCTTGCGAAAGTATTCGGCCCCCTTGAACTTTGCGACGTTTTGCAACATTTCAGGCTTCAAACATAAAGATATAAAACTGTATTTTTTTGTGAAGAATCAACAACAAGTGGGACACAATCATGAAGTGGAACGACATTTATTGGATATTTCAAACTTTTTTAACAAATCAAAAACTGAAAAATTGGGCGTGCAAAATTATTCAGCCCCCTTAAGTTAATACTTTGTAGCGCCACCTTTTGCTGCGATTACAGCTGTAAGTCGCTTGGGGTATGTCTCTATCAGTTTTTCATATCGAGAGACTGACATTTTTTCCCATTCCTCCTTGCAAAACAGCTCGAGCTCAGTGAGGTTGGATGGAGAGCATTTGTGAACAGCAGTTTTCAGTTCTTTCCACAGATTCTCGATTGGATTCAGGTCTGGACTTTGACTTGGCCAGTCTAACACCTGGATATGTTTATTTTTGAACCATTCCATTGTAGATGTTGCTTTATGTTTTGGATCATTGTCTTGTTGGAAGACAAATCTCCGTCCCAGTCTCAGGTCTTATGCAGACTCCATCAGGTTTTCTTCCAGAATGGTCCTGTATTTGGCTCCATCCATCTTCCCATCAATTTTAACCATCTTCCCTGTCCCTGCTGAAGAAAAGCAGGCCCAAACCATGATGCTGCCACCACCATGTTTGACAGTGGGTATGGTGTGTTCAGGGTGATGAGCTGTGTTGCTTTTACGCCAAACATAACGTTTTGCATTGTTGCCAAAAAGTTCAATTTTGGTTTCATCTGACCAGAGCACCTTCTTCCACATGTTTGGTGTGTCTCCCAGGTGGCTTGTGGCTAACTTTAATCGACACTTTGTATGGATATCTTTAAGAAATGGCTTTCTTCTTGCCACTCTTCCATAAAGGCCAGATTTGTGCAATATACGACTGATTGTTGTCCTATGGACAGAGTCTCCCACCTCAGCTGTAGATCTCTGCAGTTCATCCAGAGTGATCATGGGCCTCTTGGCTGCATCTCTGATCAGTCTTCTCCTTGTATGAGCTGAAAGTTTAGAGGGACGGCCAGGTCTTGGTAGATTTGCAGTGGTCTGATACTCCTTCCATTTCAATATTATCGCTTGCACAGTGCTCCTTGGGATGTTTAAAGCTTGGGAAATATTTTTGTATCCAAATCCGGCTTTAAACTTCTTCACAACAGTATCTCGGACCTGCCTGGTGTGTTCCTTGTTCTTCATGATGCTCTCTGCGCTTTTGACGGACCTCTGAGACTATCACAGTGCAGGTGCATTTATACGGAGACTTGATTACACACAGGTGGATTGTATTTATCATCATTAGTCATTTAGGTCAACATTGGATCATTCAGAGATCCTCACTGAACTTCTGGAGAGAGTTTGCTGCACTGAAAGTAAAGGGGCTGAATAATTTTGCACGCCCAATTTTTCAGTTTTTGATTTGTTAAAAAAGTTTGAAATATCCAATAAATGTCGTTCCACTTCATGATTGTGTCCCACTTGTTGTTGATTCTTCACAAAAAAATACAGTTTTATATCTTTATGTTTGAAGCCTGAAATGTGGCAAAAGGTCGCAAAGTTCAAGGGGGCCGAATACTTTCGCAAGGCACTGTATGGTGTAATTAAGTAAAAATACTTTAAAGTACTACTTAAGTAGTTTTTTGGTGTATCTGTACTATACTATTTATATTTTTGACAACTTTAAATTTTCCTCCCCTGTAGTCCTAAAGAAAATGATGTACCTTTTACTTAATACATTTTCCCTGACACCCAAAAGTAGTCATTACATTTTCAATGCTTAGCAGGACAGGAAAATGGTCCACGCACTTATCAAGAGAGCATCCCTGGTCATCCCTACTGCCTCTGATCTGGGCGGACTCACTAAACACACGTGCTTCGTTTGTAAATTATGTCTGAGTGTTGGAGTGTGCCCCTGGTTATCCGTACATTTAAAAACAAGAAACTTGTGCCATCTGGTTTGCTTAATATAAGGAATGTGAAATGATTTATACTTTTACCTTTGATACTTAAGTATATTTAAAACCAAATTGTTTTTTAAAACTTTAACTCAAGTATTTTACTGGGTGACTTTCAGTTTTACATTAGTTATTTTCTATCAAGGTATCTTTAATTTAATTCAAGTATGACAATTGGGTACTTTTTCCACCACTGATTATAGGGACCCTGAATCAGAGGGTAGGGAGTAACTTCACTTAGCGCTAATCTAGCTAACACAGACAGGGTTTCAATGACTATAGACGAACCACTCTGAGCTGAAACTGTACACCCAGACTGTGTTCATTAGAAATCCCTTTCACTCGGTCCTGTCAAAACACAGCTGATACTGTTGAGCCCCATTCATACAGGAAAGAAGAAGGCCAAGTCGTTTAACTGTTGTGTTCAGAGGAGGACACCAATACAGGTTCTTGATCTACAAATACCTTCTTGAATATGACGTGGTGGAATGTCACAGCTGGTTGCTGAATGTTGCTTTGCAGACATATTGGGGAAGGTAATGCATAGACGTAGAATGAGATTCTATTGTTATGAATTGAAGAGCACAGTAGAGACAGAGAGTACTGTATTGTCTCAAGTATTTGGCCTCTCTGAGTGCTTACAGTATCTAAGCAGTGTGGAGGGGAGTCAGTGGAATGTCCTACAGTACTGCATTGAACTATACCCTGTATTAACCCAATGGAGCCCATTGTATTTACTGTCCTGTTACTGTCATCTGTCTCTGTCTCTCTCTCTCTGGGCGTGTGTATTCAGGTTCAGGGTATCTCTGTCTCTCTCCCTGGGCGTGTGGGTTCAGGTTCAGGGAAGGGTATCTCTGTCTCTCTCCCTGGGCGTGTGTGTATTCAGGTTCAGGGAAGGGTATCTCTGTCATCTCTGTCAATTACATTTCAATTTAAGGGGCTTTATTAGGAACTGGACCTTTGTTGCAACACCAGTATTTTTGTCTTACTGAGATTTACTGTCAGGGCCCAGGTCTGACAGAATCTGTGCAGAAGATCGAGGTCTCTCTGTCTCTCTCTCTGGATGTGTGTCTTCGGTTGCAGGGCAGGGACTCTTTAGTCTCTATATAAACATGATAAAACCTATTTATGGACCATAGAGCACATAGACAGGGAGTGACCTGGCCTGTTATTGTCATCTAATAGACACAGGAAGCTAGCTCCCATAGCTACAGATCACTCTCCCTGTTTCCTGTTGCTGGACAGACAGAGGCACATCAAAGCATTGAAAGCAACTCCTCCCTCTAGTGCCAGTGTGTGTGCAGCCGTCCGTGTTACTCATACTGTATGGGCAGGACTGGAATGGTATAGCCGTGCATGTGTGTGTGTGAGTCTCTCTTTGACCCTGTTGGGGTCTACTGTATCCAACTGCTCTGCCTGCCATATTACACTGTTTTTACTGTTTCTAGCATTGTGTTTTCACCACAACACCATGATAACGTCAAAGTAACGCTACGAGCCAGGTTAGCTTTAGTTAAACCAAGCTAGATTCTGTTTGGCTCTGTGTGACTTTCATTTGACCCTGTGTTTTTGATGCAGTGTATTTTACATCTGGCCTGACCCTGTATTTGGCCCTGTCTGACCCTGTATTTGGCCCTGTTTTGGCCCTGTCTGACCCTGTATTTGGCCCTGTCTGACCCTGTATTTGGCCCTGTTTTGGCCCTGTCTGACCCTGTATTTGGCCCTGTCTGACCCTGTATTTGGCCCTGTCTGACCCTGTATTTGGCCCTGTCTGACCCTGTATTTGGCCCTGTCTGACCCTGTATTTGGCCCTGTCTGACCCTGTATTTGGCCCTGTCTGACCCTGTATTTGGCCCTGTCTGACCCTGTATTTGGCCCTGTCTAACCCTGTATTTGGCCCTGTGCGGCCCTGTGCGGCCTTGTTAGGCCCTGATGTACTGCTCTGGGGTCAGGGCTCATGGGAATGTGTCTGGGGGTCTGATTGAGAGGGTGTATGGTGAGCAGGATCAGTATGTTTCACACGTCTGCTTCTCCCCTGTGTCCCCCTATCCCTCTATCTCTGACCCTCTGCTATCCCACCATCCCTTCTTTCTCCCACACATTCAGGTCTCATATGTTTCTCTCTCGTCTGTATCCTGCTTTCAGACTGATGAACAACCTCTCCCCCCTATCAGCCTGTCCTCCTTAATCTCAACTAAAACATGTGTGAGATGAGGCTGGGGTCCAGGCCGTGTTATAGCAGTGGTATCGTTAGAGGGGTTAAACCAGGCACATGTGGCCCTGCACACGCATGAAGGATGAGCATTGAGACTTCTGCCACACGAGGTCACACCTGTGTACACACACACTGATAAACCCAAACATTCACAAGCAAGCACACATACATTTGCATGTACATAGGGGAGTAAAATGCCTCTTGGGGTTTCACTCTGTATCCCTTATCTCAGACACATGTTCAATCACCCCACTCCCCCTCTCTCTCTCTCTGTTCTATAAACCCCCCTAATTAGGGTGTTCCAACCCCATTTCTCAAAGCCCACCTCATTAGGGTCTCATTAGGACCAATGTAAACTAGCTGATTGGAGCCTGTCTCCTTCTCTCTCACCACTTGTCTAAAGTTTACAAACCAAGCCTCTACTGGTCCATAGTTCCGTGATTATTAATACATCTGACTCCCTCCTCCCTCTCCCACCAATCCCCTGCACCTCTATCCTCCTCCTGGACTAGCCCCTCTTCCCAGCCTCCTCCTCAAACACCTATCCTCCTCCTGGACTAGCCCCTCTTCCCAGCCTCCTCCTCAAACACCTATCCTCCTCCTGGACTAGCCCCTCTTCCCAGCCTCCTCCTCAAACACCTATCCTCCTCACCTTCATGAAAAATAAACCCCTTCATGGAGCTCCACAGTCCCCCACCCATCTTCTTCAGTCTCTAACCACTTGCCCTCTTTCAACACCAATCCTCCCCTCCTCCACCCATCCCCCTCTTCTCTCCCCTCCTCCACCCATCCCCCTCTCCTCTCCCCTCCTTCACCCATCCCCCTCTCTCCTCACCTCTATGAGTCTGTCCTGTGGTCTGAGCCCGGCGTGGTCGGCTGGAGACCCAGGGTCCAGGGTGCGGATGTACTGGCCCGGCCGGGACTTCTCACTGTGCAGGTTGAAGCCGTAGCCAGTCTCGGCCCGCACCAGGTGGCACAGCCTGGGGAACAGCTCCGATGGGTCCACTGGTGGCCGCGCCACCTGGGCATGGGCATTAACATGGGCAAGAGCCTCCTGTAGTGAACAGAGAGAAAGATACACAATATCATCTACAGTTGAGTCATATACACTACTGAGTACTCAAAGAAGTCCTGTCAGATGTAAGTGCAGAAGGAAGAAGTTTGGATCCCTCCAATAGTCTTTATTGCTTGTTTGTGGTCTATACCAAACAAACACCACTAATGTGTTTAATTTGTTGTTCATTATCACAGGGAAATTAAATGTGTCTTCTGTTTGATCCCAACCCCTACCTATCTACTGTATATCCTGTTTAACTTGAGTCAGAGAAGCAGAACAGATTGAAGATACGACCCCTACCTATCTACTGTATATCCTGTTTAACTTGAGTCAGAGAAGCAGAACAGATTGAAGATACGACCCCTACCTATCTACTGTATATCCTGTTTAACTTGAGTCAGAGAAGCAGAACAGATTGAAGATACGACCCCTACCTATCTACTGTATATCCTGTTTAACTTGAGTCAGAGAAGCAGAACAGATTGAAGATACGACCCCTACCTATCTACTGTATATCCTGTTTAACTTGAGTCAGAGAAGCAGAACAGATTGAAGATACGACCCCTACCTATCTACTGTATATTCTGTTTAACTGGAGTCAGAGAAGCAGAACAGATTGAAGATACGACCCCTACCTATCTACTGTATATCCTGTTTAACTTGAGTCAGAGAAGCAGAACAGATTGAAGATACGACCCCTACCTATCTACTGTATATCCTGTTTAACTTGAGTCAGAGAAGCAGAACAGATTGAAGATACGACCCCTACCTATCTACTGTATATTCTGTTTAACTGGAGTCAGAGAAGCAGAACAGATTGAAGATACGACCCCTACCTATCTACTGTATATTCTGTTTAACTTGAGTCAGAGAAGCAGAACAGATTGAAGATACCCACATATTATGTACAACACCAGCACATGTACTAAGGCCATATGAGCAGAGAGAGAAATCCCCCGTGACAGATCATCCTGATGTTATTACAGTAAGATGACTGTCAAAGAAATCAAATAGTTATCACACCACAGGAATGTCCATACTGTATGTAGGCCTGTATCTCCTTAACACTGCTAGCCTATCAGTGGAAAAAACACTCAGCAGCTGCTCTATACTGAGTCTATAGTTGTAATGTCAATGATTTGGACTTTAGGTATAGAAAGACAATCTCCAACTCAAAGACCTTCCCCTTGTATAAAACTAACTAATCTCAACACCACATCATAACACTCACCTCAACCACAGCCACACATAACTGATTATCAGGAAAGTGATATGCAATCTGAGATAAAAGGGTTTCAAACAAGTTCTTCAGCTGTCCCCATAGGATAACCCTTTTTGGTTCCAGGATAACCCTTTTTGGTTCCAGGATAACCCCTTTTGGTTCCAGGATAACCCCTTTTGGTTCCAGGATAACCCCTTTTGGTTCCAGGATAACCCCTTTTGGTTCCAGGATAACCCCTTTTGGTTCCAGGATAACCCCTTTTGGTTCCAGGATAACCCTTTTTGGTTCCAGGATAACCCGTTTTGGTTCCAGGATAACCCGTTTTGGTTCCAGGTAGAACCCTTTTGTGTTTGATGTAGAGCCCCTGGTGGAAAGGAACCTGGAACTAAAACGATTCTAGCTGAAGAACCCTTTTAGGTTCTAGATAGCACCTTTTTCTAAGACTGTAGACTACACTGTACATCTGAATCGGACTAAATATTGTGTTGAGTATCTGTGTAAAACGCCACATTGAGCATCTAGTGTCACGACTTCCGCCGAAGTCGGCTCCTCTCCTTGTTCAGGCGGCGTTCGGCGGTCGACGTCACCGGCTTTCTAGCCATCGCCGCTCCATTTTTCATGTATCCATTTGTTTTGTCTTGTTCCCTGCACACCTGGTTTTCATTCCCCAATCAATCTACATGTATTTATTCCTCTGTTCCCCATCATGTCTTTGTGTGAGATTGTTTGTGTTACGTGTGTATTGTTGACGCGCCAGACTGGCTTGTTTTTTCCGTGTTATTTTTCATGAAGATGTTTATTGTTAAACATAATTCTTGTGACTGTTTTGCGCGTTTTGCACTTTTGCCTAAATAAAGTGTGCGCCTGTTTACAAATCCCTGCTCTCCTGCACCTGAATTCGCTACCAGTATGCACACTTCTGACATCTAGGTTCATTCACTAACAATACGTGTCACTGGTGACAGAGTAATTGTTCTTAATGACATGGTGTAACCTCACCTCCACTGTGGGGTGATAAGGAGTGGTAAAGGGGGTGTAGGGGGTCTGGGCTAACCCCCATATGGGACCCTATCCCTCAAACACCCAATGAAGAACACATACCTGCAGCACGCTATCAGTGTGTGTGTGTGGTGTGTGTGTGTGTGTGTGTACTATCACACAATATCTGCATTATACATCGCCTGTCATCAGACAATACATCCAGTCCTGACAAGGTATTTTTAGCAGACAGACACACAGGGTGTGGTGCACTATGTTGGCTCATATGGGGGGACGACAACACTGGTCGGCCATTCGCTGGGCATAGAGTGTAGGATGGAAGGAGTACGCAGATGTATGGATGTCACTTTTAGAAGTATTACGAGGTAGATATCTAATAGGGGAGGGAAAATCTGTTTTAATACTTACTAAATCTCTCTCTCCTCAACACCAAAATATAAAACATGGCCCATTTCATAGACAGAATTCCATAAAATTGCTTAAACCAACAGCGTTCCGGGAAGGATGCCCTAAGAAAGTCATCCAGGCCTGATGTGGAGTACAATGGAATGATTCAGACTGATTTCATTTAAATGAATTCTTATTGGCGGAGAAGCAGGAAGTGACCGCAAGGCCAGGAGGAAGGGGTGGGGCTTAATACAGAGAGGTCACTTAGCTATTAGCACCCAGGGATCTGTCCTGGATCCACATAGAGAGAGATGGAGGAGGGGGAAAACGAGATTGAGAGAAAGAGAGGATATAAAGAGAGAGGTTGTGTGTGTATGAAAGAGAAAGAAGAAACGAGAGAGTTGAAATAGAGTGAGTGAGTTCTGGAAGGTCTGAGAGTAAGATAAACAGTGTGAACAGCCCTGCTGGTAGACATTAGCGAGGGGAGACGGCCGTCCCTGCCAAGCCAACCTCTGACTGCCTCTAGATGCCTGTCCACACAGCACTAATCACCCCCTGGAGGGTGGCCCATGTCATCGTCCCTCTGTACGTGTGTGTGTCTTCCTCTTTCTGTGCCAAAGGCCCTCTTCGCTCTACCTTAGCCAGCACCATCTGTGAGGGCCAATCTAGGCTGAGGTGCAGCGAAACAGGAGACGTCTTATTAAAGAGTGGTGATTGGCTTGGAGGAAAAACAATGCATCAGTTAACAAGAAGGGACTTGGAAGATTTGAGAAGCCTTTTGAGGATCTGTCCAATCCAAGTGGTCATAACAACTCTGACAATACTGTATATCTAAATGGGATTTCTCTGTTTCTGCAAGCCAGTTGTTCATGTCATTGTTTTCTCCTGTTTCTGAAGGGCAAGATAACATATATTAAAGGAAAGGAGGAAAAACAGAGGAGAAATAAACAAAGAAAAATAATCAATGTTATGACATGATGACACGATCATTATGAGACGAAGTATGTTATGACACAATCATTATGAGACGATGTTATGACACGATCATTATGAGACGATGTTATGACACGATCATTATGAGACGATGTTATGACACGATCATTATGAGACGATGTATGTTATGACACGATCATTATGAGACGATGTACCTTATACACACATTAAAGAAGTGGTTGTTACATGTGGTGTACTGCACTGAGCTTGGTGTTACAACATCTTTCAGTTCTAGTCACTCTCACACCTGTGGCGGGTGTGGAAGGACTGGTTAGTTGAGCTGACAGCCAGCAGAGATAGAGAATATAAATCACAACACTGCCAAATATGGCCGCCCTCCAGGCTTCACTCCTCCAACTCCACTTGGCAACAGTGTGGGAGTTTTGGAGCCAACTGGGAACAAGAATAAGAGGTATTTCCTATCTAGGTTAATGATGATATCTGTAATTCTGGATGGATATAAAGCCAGTGTTCATGTGGTAGTTTCATTAGTTCTTTTTCAGGTGGGGTTAGGCAGATTTCAACCTCCACCCCTATTTATGAGGGAAAAATGGACTATTCCAACGCTATCACTGTAGAAAAGACTTGGCTTGATCCATGTTAGAATAATGAAAAAAAATGGGTCAGTGTCTAATGGGTCAGTGGCATTTAGATATTTTGATGAGAAACAGAACAAAATCGAGTTTTTGCTTTTTCCCTTCTGTCGGCAAACAAGCCTATAATCAGGAAATAACTTCAGGGTGAGAACTCAAACCTTGTTTTGGAAAATCAAGTGCTCTGTTAAGGAACTCTGTACAGAATGACATTCTCCACTCCCATTCCAATATGTGTGAGCTACGTTTCTGTTCTGAACACGGCCATTGGAAACTAACAGGCATAAATCCTAATGATTCCTAAAGGAAAGTCCAAACAGAATGTTTTCCTCCTCCATGATATCCATACAACACAGTCAGGCTGAGTGCAGGGCTTTTCCTGGTCAAGTCACATTGTCAGGAAACAGTATGCACTGTAAGTAGGGTCAGGAGTTTTTCCTGACCACATGACCTGACCAGGAACAACTCAAGGCCCGGTATTAGGATAGAACTAGGCCCTGATATTAGAATAGAACTAGGTCCTGATATTAGAATATAACTAGGTCCTGGTATTATAATAGAACTAGGCCCTGGTATTAGAATAGAACTAGGCCCTGGTATTAGAATAGAACTAGGCCCTGGTATTAGAATAGAACTAGGCCAAGGTATTAGAATAGAACTAGGTCCTGGTATTAGAATAGAACTAGGCCCTGGTATTAGAACAGAACTAGGCCCTGGTATTAGAACAGAACTAGGCCCTGGTATTAGAACAGAACTAGGCCCTGGTATTAGAACAGAACTAGGCCCTGGTATTAGAACAGAACTAGGCCCTGGTATTAGAATAGAACTAGGTCCTGGTATTAGAACAGAACTAGGCCCTGGTATTAGAACAGAACTAGGCCCTGGTATTAGAACAGAACTAGGCCCTGGTATGCTTTCCTGCCTAGGCCTGCCTGCCTGCCTGTGTGATGTGTGTGTCTCTGTATGAGGCCCCCAGTCCTGCCTCAAGGACAAGACTCATCCCAATAAACGTCAACCTGCCCTGAGTGTGTGTCTGTACAGCGTGTGTGTGTGTCTGTACAGTATGTGGTGTGTGTGTGTGAGTAAGATTATGATGGAGCATGTGTCAATGTGTGTGTGTGTTTTCTCAAATGTGACCACTGGCTGTGTACGTGTGTTTGTGGTTGATGAAATGAGATCGGTGCTGTTGTTGAATTATTCACTAAGAGACTGCTGGGATAGTTGGATCATGACCACTGTTAACCCTGTCACTACCAAGGATCATTGACTCTCTGTCTAGTACTACTACTCAGGACTGTGCCAGCCAGTGTGTGTGTGTGAAGTGAATGTGTGTGTGAATGTGGTGTATTATAAGTGTGTGTGTGTGGACGTGTTTAACTATACTTGTGGGGACCAGAAGAAGAACCAGAAGTCCCCCACAAGAATAGTAAACTAATTTGACCAACTGGGGACAGTTTGTTGGTCCCCACAAGGTCAAATGCTATTTCTAGGGGGTTAAGGTTAGAATTAGTGTTAGGGTTAGAATTAGGTTTGCGGTTAAGAGCTAGGGTTAGGAGCTAGGGTTAGTTTTAGGGTTAGGATTAGTTTTAGGGTTAGGGTTAGGAGCTAGGGTTAGTTTTAGGGTTAGAAGCTAGGGTTAGTTTTAGGGTTAGGAGCTAGGGTTAGTTTTAGGGTTAGGATTTGTTTTGGGGTTAGGGTTAGGAGCTAGGGTTAGGAGCTAGGGTTAGTTTTAGGGTTAGGAGCTAGGGTTAGTTTTGGGGTTAGGAGCTAGGGTTAGTTTTGGGGTTAGGAGCTAGGGTTAGTTTTAGGGTTAGGAGCTAGGGTTAGTTTTGGGGTTTGGGTTAGGAGCTAGGGTTAGTTTTGGGGTTTGGGTTAGGAGCTAGGGTTAGTTTTAGGGTTCGGAGCTAGGGTTCGTTTTGGGGTTTGGGTTAGGAGCTAGGGTTAGTTAGGGTTCAGAGCTAGGGTTAGTTTTGGGGTTTGGGTTAGGAGCTAGGGTAAGTTAGGGTTCAGAGCTAGGGTTAGTTTTGGGGTTTGGGTTAGGAGCTAGGGTTAGTTTTGGGGTTTGGGTTAGGAGCTAGGGTTAGTTTTAGGGTTCGGAGCTAGGGTTCGTTTTGGGGTTTGGGTTAGGAGCTAGGGTTAGTTAGGGTTAGGAGCTAGGGTTAGTTTTAGGGTTAGGAGCTAGGGTTAGTTTTGGGGTTTGGGTTAGGAGCTAGGGTTAGTTTTGGGGTTTGGGTTAGGAGCTAGAGTTAGTTTTAGGGTTCGGAGCTAGGGTTCGTTTTGGGGTTTGGGTTAGGAGCTAGGGTTAGTTAGGGTTCAGAGCTAGGGTTAGTTTTGGGGTTTGGGTTAGGAGCTAGGGTTAGTTTTTTAGGGTTAGGAGCTAGGGTTAGTTTAGGGTTAGGAGCTAGGGTTAGTTTTGGGGTTAAGGTTAGGTTATCAGGTTAATGTTAGGGTAAGGGTTAGGTTTAGGTGTAAGGAAAAATAGGATATTGAATGGGACTGAATTGGGTGTCCCCACAAGGTTAGTTTTACAAGAGTGTGTGTGTGTGTGTGTCTGCGTGCATGTGGTGATGCTTTATCTGTAACCTAGTAGGGGAATCCCTAATGTGTGTGTGTGTTGTCATCAAAGTATTCAGCTGTATGATTTCCATTAGGGGATTAATGCTAAGCCAATATCCTCTGGAGAAGAGGATCACATTTCTTATGAGCCCTAAAGGTTAGTGTATGCAGTGTGTCCTGAAAACCATAAACACCTTCATTGGGCTCATAGTAATGGCTGGAACGGAATGAATGGAATGGTATCCGACAGATCAAGCACATGGTTTTACTATGAGACGTCCTCCCCTAAGTAGCCACCTGTGATACACACATACTGTATACGGAAACATTCAACTAAAGTGGAAAACAGCCCAGAAGCGGGCGGGCTGACAGAGCGAGGCGGGTGGAAAGGACAGGCTGTATGCTAGCAGGATAGTCCATATCTCATAGTGATGTTGTGTTTCCATTAGTGGATGAATTGGTCTAATGTACCATGTATGGTAAAGGCTCAACACTTAGCTACCTCTTCCAGTTCAAAAAAGTGAGATACGTTGTAATTGAGTGAGGCATCAAAGCGGACAACCCGCCCTTCCGGCTTCGGTTAGGTCATTATAATTCAAAACCATGCATTGTAAAATCAATAACACAGACGCCTCGCACACTCACCTTTAGGCCATAAAAATACCAAAAATGTCATATGAGTTTTCCTAAGGTCATTCCTGAAAGTCAAGCTTGTCATTGCACTTTCCATGGCAAGTATTCCTACTCAAGTACAACTAGAGAAAGGGTTGTAACATTTTCTGTAAAGACACTAACTGCACAGAATAGTACAGAACACGTTACAACCCCTAGTGACATCACCGCTAACAAATCATCACAGAGTGAATGTGCCCTCAGCAGTAGCACATTGCTGATGTCATGAGTACAAGGTATTGTCATGGTGACAGTAGTGTAACCAACACGGCCAGTTTAACTGACATCGCCGGTTCTCACCTTGGGGGCGTGGCCCTCAGGTAAAGGGTCAGATAAGAGGTCATCAACAGGTCAACAGTTTGGAGTTTTCAAAATCAGACACAATCTCATTAGGTGTTAAAAGTAATTACAGGAGAACCACAACACAAAGTCTATTCATATCTGTGAGGCTATGCATTAACATGACATTATGTGTAACTATAATCATGGGTCTAAACAAAACTAGTCATCATAATGAAAATAGTTTGGTAAGGCCAGTCTGAAATAACGCAATTGCTGTGTCCCTGAAATAGAAGTTCTGCCCTCAAATAGAGAATGTGTGTGTGTTTCTGTCACACACAGGTCTCCCGTTGCTCAGAGGGGAGGGAGAAAGAGAAAGAGAGAGAGAGAGGAGAAGAAGAAGGAGAAAGGAAAGGAGAGACAGAGGTCAGGCAGCTAATTGTTTTTCCCACTGGCTGTATTACGTAATAATCCCCTGTGTTACTGAGGCAACGGTGTGTGTGTGTGTGTTACTGAGGCAGCGGTGTGTGTGTGTGTGTGTTACTGAGGCAGCGGTGTGTGTGTGTGTGTGTGTGTGTGTGTGTTACTGAGGCAGCGGTGTGTGTGTGTGTGTGTGTGTGTTACTGAGGCAGCGGTGTGTGTGTGTGTGTGAGTTGAGTGTAATTGTGTGTGTGTTCTGCAGACTGGGACAAGCATGCTGGGATCTGTTTTCATGGCCTCCTCTGGTTTATCATCAGATAAAACATAGTGGTGTTCCAGAAAAGGTCCAGTTTCCAGGACCACAAATACAAATTCCATCGAGACACCGTTGCCCTAGAGCAAACAAAAAACGATACATACTCCGGCCTAAACATCAGCACCACAGGTAACTTCCACAAAGCTGTGAACGAGCTGAGAGACAAGGCAAGAAGGGCCTTTTATGCCATCAAAAGGAACATAAAATGTGACATACCAATTAGGATCTGGCAAAAAAATACTTGAATCAGTTATAGGATTCATTGCCCTTCATGGTTGTGAGGTCTGGGGTTTGCTCACCAACCAAGAATTCACAAAAATAGGACAAACACCAAATTGAGACTCCATGAAGAAATCTGCAAATATATCCTCCGTGTACAACGTAAAACACCAAATAATGCATGCAGAGCAGAATTAGGCCGATACCACTGATTATCAAAATTCAGAAAAGAGACTTTCTATTCTACAACCACCTAAAAGGAAAACGATTCTCAAACCTTCCATAACAAAGCCATCACCTACAGATAGATGAACCTGGAGAAGAGTCCCCTAAGAAAGCTGGTCCTGGGACTCTGTTCACAAACACAAACACACTCCACAGAGCCCCAGGACAGCAACACAATTAGATCCAACCAAATCATGAGAAGACAAAAAGATAATTACTTGACACATTGGAAAGAATTTACAAAAAAACAGAGCAACTAGAATGCTATTTGGCCCTAAAAAGAGAGTACACAGTGGCAGAATACCTGACCACTGTGACTGACCCAAACTTAAGGAAATCTTTGACTATGTACAGACTCCGTGAGCATTGCCTTGCTATTAATAAAGGCTGCCGAAGGCAGACCTGGCTCTCAAGAGAAGACAGGCTATGTGCACAATGCCCACAGAATGAGGTGGAAACTGAGCTGTACTTCCTAACCTCCTGCCAAATGTATGACCATATTAGAGACACATATTTCCCTTAGATTACACAGACCCACAAAGAATTTGAAAACAAATTTTGATAAACTCCCATATCTATTGGGTGAAATACCACAGTGTGCCATCACAGCAGCAAGATTTGTGACCTGTTGCCACAAGAAAAGGGCAACCAGTGAAGAACAAACACCATTGTAAATACAACCTATATTTATGTGTATTTATTTTCTCCATTGTACTTTAACTTTTGTAAGTGTAAAGTTTACTGTAAATGATTTAACTTTTTTAAATGATCTATTTCCCTTGCTTTGGCAATGTAAACCTATGTTTCCCATGCCAATAAAGCCCCTTGAATTGAAACTGAATTGAGGCAGACAGATAAGACAGAGACCAGGGAGGCTGAGGATAAAGCGAGAGTTAGGGTCAGAGAGAAAGATCAAGAGAGAGGAAAGGCTGCTCTAGCGGAAGAGTGTTGACCTCACGATGAACTCCTTTTCAGCCCACTGTCTATAGAGGAACAGGGTCACTGTCTATAGAGGAACAGGGTCACTGTCTATAGAGGAACAGGGTCACTGTCTATAGAGAAACAGGGTCACTGTCTATAGAGAAACAGGGTCACTGTCTATAGAGGAATAGGGTCACTGTCTATAGAGGAACAGGGTCACTGTCTAAAGAGGAACAGGGTCACTGTCTACAGAGGAACAGGGTCACTGTCAAAAGAGGAACAGGGTCACTGTCAAAAGAGGAACAGGGTCACTGTCTATAGAGGACCATGGTCACTGTCTATAGAGGAATAGGGTCACTGTCTGTAGAAGAACAGGGTCACTGTTTACAGAGGAACAGGGTCACTGTTTATAGAGGAACAGGGTCACTGTCTATAGAGGAACAGGGTCACTGTCTATAGAGGAACAGGGTCACTGTCTATAGAGGAACAGGGTCACTGTCTATAGAGGAACAGGGTCACTGTCTATAGAGGAACAGGGTCACTGTCTATAGAGGAACAGGGTCACTGTCTAAAGAGGAACAGGGTCACTGTCAAAAGAGGAACAGGGTCACTGTCAAAAGAGGAACAGGGTCACTGTCTATAGAGGACCATGGTCACTGTCTATAGAGGAATAGGGTCACTGTCTATAGAAGAACAGGGTCACTGTTTACAGAGGAACAGGGTCACTGTTTATAGAGGAACAGGGTCACTGTTTATAGAGGAACAGGGTCACTGTCTATAGAGGAACATGGTCACTGTCTATAGAGGAACAGGGTCACTGTCTATAGAGGAACAGGGTCACTGTCTATAGAGGAACAGGGTCACTGTCTAAAGAGGAACAGGGTCACTGTCAAAAGAGGAACAGGGTCACTGTCAAAAGAGGAACAGGGTCACTGTCTATAGAGGACCATGGTCACTGTCTATAGAGGAATAGGGTCACTGTCTATAGAAGAACAGGGTCACTGTTTACAGAGGAACAGGGTCACTGTTTATAGAGGAACAGGGTCACTGTCTATAGAGGAACAGGGTCACTGTCTATAGAGGAACAGGTTCACTGTCTATAGAGGAACAGGGTCACTGTTTACAGAGGAACATGGTCACTGTTTACAGAGGAACAGGGTCACTGTTTATAGAGGAACAGGGTCACTGTCTATAGAGGAACAGGGTCACTGTCTATAGAGGAACAGGTTCACTGTCTAAAGAGGAACAGGGTCACTGTTTATAGAGGACCAGGAACAGGGTCACTGTTTATAGAGGAACATGGTCACTGTCTACAGAGGAACAGGAACAGGCTCACTAGGTGGAGATGACAGAGCAGGGCTGGAGGAGTTACATTGGAGAGCCACTGGGTGTGCAGGTTTTTGTTCCAGCCCAGTACTAACACACCTGATACATCAAGCCAACTAATCAGCAAGCCATGTTTTGCTCCTCTTTTCCTTTCTTTAACCAGTGTGTTCGGGCTGGGATAAAACAAAGGCCTGCACATCATGGAGATCAGGTCGTAATCCCATTGTCAGGAAAAACTCCTGTCTCTAACTATAATGGACACAGTCACACTCTTCCTCCTTCAGTTGTAGTGAGAGATCAGCAGCTGTCAGCTGTACTGTAAAGCCTGGGATTGGATCCAACCTATTATTTTCACACTGCAGCCATCTTCACATATAATTCATCTGTATTGTGTTTCTGTTTGTGTCCTTGTGAGGCTGCGTATGTATCTGTGTGTATCTGTGTGAAGCTCCTCACACAATGTAACAAGTGTTTTATTGTGATGTGTTCAGCAGTGTGCTTTCTTTGGAACCAGTGTCTGTAGTACTCTGTTCTCTGATGTATTCTGTAGTACTCTGTTCTCTGATGTATTCTGTAGTACTCTGTTCTCTGATGTATTCTGTAGTACTCTGTTCTCTGGTGTATTCTGTAGTACTCTGTTCTCTGGTGTATTCTGTAGTACTCTGTTCTCTGATGTATTCTGTAGTACTCTGTTCTCTGGTGTATTCTGTAGTACTCTGTTCTCTGATGTATTCTGTAGTACTCTGTTCTCTGATGTATTCTGTAGTACTCTGTTCTCTGATGTATTCTGTAGTACTCTGTTCTCTGATGTATTCTGTAGTACTCTGTTCTCTGATGTATTCTGTATGGAACACTGGCCTTGAATGAACCTCATTCTGAACTCTGGGTTGGGTTGGGGTCAGTACCATTTCAATCCAGCCAATTTATTAGGAGAAGAATTTAAATTCCAAGTGCCATTTATTTTTGATGAGGATGTTTCCATTCTTGAACTGGAATTTCAATTTATTTCCTGAATCACATGAATTCAAATAGAACATGTAGCGATAGAACATACAGTAATAGAACATGTAGTAATAGAACATGTAGTAATAGAACATGCAGTAATAGAACATGTAGTAATAGAACATGTAGTAATAGAACATGTAGTAATAGAACATGTAGTAATAGAACATGCAGTAATAGAACATGCAGTAATAGAACATGCAGTAATAGAACATGTAGTAATAGAACATGTAGAAATAGAACATGCAGTAATAGAACATGCAGTAATAGAACATGTAGTAATAGAACATGCAGTAATAGAACATGCAGTAATAGAACATGCAGTAATAGAACATGCAGTAATACACTGCTCAAAAAAATAAAGGGAACACTTAAACAACACAATGTAACTCAATCACACTTCTGTGAAATCAAACTGTCCACTTAGGAAGCAACACTGATTGACAATACATTTCACATGCTGTTGTACAAACGGAATAGACAACAGGTGAAAATTATAGGCAATTAGCAAGACACCCCCAATAAAGGAGTGGTTCTGCAGGTGGTAACCACAGACCACTTCTCAGTTCCTATGCTTCCTGGCTGATGTTTGGTCACTTTTGAATGCTGGCGGTGCTTTCACTCTAGTGGTAGCATGAGACGGAGTCTACAACCCACACAAGTGGCTCAGGTAGTGCAGCTCATCCAGGATGGCACATCAATGCGAGCTGTGGCAAGAAGGTTCGCTGTGTCTGTCAGCATAGTGTCCAGAGCATAGAGGCGCTACCAGGAGACAGGCCAGTACATCAGGAGACGTGGAGGAGGCCGTAGGAGGGCAACAACTCAGCAGCAGGACCGCTACCTCCGCCTTTGTGCAAGGAGGAGCAGGAGGAGCACTGCCAGAGCCCTGTAAAATGACCTCCAGCAGAAACAGACTCCATGAGGGTGGTATGAGGGCCCGACGTCCACAGGTGGGGGTTGTGCTTACAGCCCAACACCGTGCAGGACGTTTGGCATTTGCCAGAGAACACCAACCAAGATTGGCAAATTCGCCACTGGCGCCCTCAGGGGTGCGTCACCTGAGTGGGTTGATTCACTGATGTGGTCATCCTGTCTGGGTTGGCGCCCCCCCTTGGGTTGTGCCATGGCGGAGATCTTTGTGGGCTATACTCAGCCTTGTCTCAGGATGGTAAGTTGGTGGTTGAAGATATCCCTCTAGTGGTGTGGGGGCTGTGCTTTGGCAAAGTGGGTGGGGTTATATCCTTCCTGTTTGGCCCTGTCCGGGGGTGTCCTCGGATGGGGCCACAGTGTCTCCTGACCCCTCCTGTCTCAGCCTCCAGTATGTATGCTGCAGTAGTTTGTGTTGGGGGGCTAGGGTCAGTTTGTTATATCTGGAGTACTTCTCCTGTCCTAATTGGTGTCCTGTGTGAATCTAAGTGTGCGTTCTCTAATTCTCTCCTTCTCTCTTTCTTTCTCTCTCTCGGAGGACCTGAGCCCTAGGACCATGCCCCAAGACTACCTGACATGATGACTCCTTGCTGTCCCCAGTCCACCTGACCGTGCTGCTGCTCCAGTTTCAACTGTTCTGCCTTATTATTATTCGACCATGCTGGTCATTTATGAACATTTGAACATCTTGGCCATGTTCTGTTATAATCTCCACCCGGCACAGCCAGAAGAGGACTGGCCACCCCACATAGCCTGGTTCCTCTCTAGGTTTCTTCCTAGGTTCTGGCCTTTCTAGGGAGTTTGTCCTAGCCACCGTGCTTCTACACCTGCATTGCTTGCTGTTTGGTGTTTTAGGCTGGGTTTCTGTACAGCACTTTGAGATATCAGCTGATGTATGAAGGGCTATATAAATACATTTGATTTGATTTGATTGGATTTGCTCTTCACAGATGAAAGCAGGTTCACACTGAGCACATGTAACAGACGTGACAGAGTCTGGAGACGCCATGGAGAACGTTCTGCTGCCTGCAACATCCTCCAGCATGACCAGTTTGGCGATGGGTCAGTCATGGTGTGGGGTGGCATTTCTTTGGGGGGCCGCACAGCCCTCCAAGTGCTCGCCATAGGTAGCCTGACTGCCATTAGGTACCGAGATGAGATCCTCAGACCATATGCTTGTGCGGTTGGCCCTGGGTTCCTCCTAATGCAAGACAATGCTAGACCTCATGTGGCTGGAGTGTGTCAGCAGTTCCTGCAAGAGGAAGGCATTGATGCTATGGACTGGCCCGCCTGTTCCCCAGACCTGAATCCAATTGAGCACATCATGTCTCACATTGCCCACTATCGCTACACACACACACACACACACACACACACACACACACACACACACACACACACACACACACACACACACACACACACACACACACACACACACACACACACACACACACACACACACACACACACACACACACACACACACGGCTCTGGTTCCAAGTACACTGTATCTTATTTCTGTGCAAAACAATCACGTTCACAAAAACAAGACAGGGTCAGATAGGCCAACCGGCAACCGCCAGACAATATTGTGTTGGCAGCACATCTTATTCTTGTCAAAGCATGTCACATGTTCAGCTCTGAAAGGCTCCAATCCCCAGTGATCTGGGAGACAGGGCTGCTGAAGCACAACAGAACACACGACTATAGAAACCCAGCCCAGCATCACACGCTAGCTAATTAACATGTTCTTTCTAGCTTGGTGGCTTTCTGGGACAACAGGGCATGGAGTCAGGGACACCCCTCTATGGTTGGATCAACTGGGAGCACCTAGGTACAGGGTAGGGGTCATGTTCAACTCCATTAGGACATGTTCATTAAAATATCTCAATGAGAGAGAGAGAGAGATCCTCTGTTAGTCATGCAGATATGATCCACCTCACTGAAATACTGGACCATGTTGCTGCATTCCCTCTCTCTCCTCAGTTATCTTTCCCCGTTATTCTCCCTCTACTTAATTTTCTCTCTTCACCATCACTCCACTCCCTCTCTCTTCCATTCCGTCTTTCCTCCACACTCCCTCACTCCCCAGTTCCCTCTCTCTTCCATTCAGTCTTTCCTCCACACTCCCTCACTCCCCAGTTCCCTCTCTCTTCCATTCCGTCTTTCCTCCACACTCCCTCACTCCCCAGTTCCCTCTCTCTTCCATTCCGTCTTTCCTCCACACTCCCTCACTCCCCAGTTCCCTCTCTCTTCCATTCCGTCTTTCCTCCACACTCCCTCACTCCCCAGTTCCCTCTCTCTTCCATTCCGTCTTTCCTCCACACTCCCTCACTCCCCAGTTCCCTCTCTCTTCCATTCCGTCTTTCCTCCACACTCCCTCACTCCCCAGTTCCCTCTCTCTTCCATTCCGTCTTTCCTCCACACTCCCTCACTCCCCAGTTCCCTCTCTCTTCCATTCCGTCTTTCCTCCACACTCCCTCACTCCCCAGTTCCCTCTCTCTTCCATTCCGTCTTTCCTCCACACTCCCTCACTCCCCAGTTCCCTCTCTCTTCCATTCCGTCTTTCCTCCACACTCCCTCACTCCCCA